>NW_028150738.1:0-25875 GCF_964638095.1 Poromitra crassiceps | reverse complement strand
GAATCGACGACATCTTTAACTTTGAGACGTTCGGCGGCAGCATTATCTGCTTGTTTGAGATCACAACATCAGCGGGCTGGGACGGGCTTTTGCTCCCCATCCTGAACAGCGAGTCTCCGGACTGTGAGCCCGACTTTGAGAACCCAGGCTCGGATGTGAGGGGCAACTGCGGCAACCCGGCCATGGGCATCATGTTCTTCTGCAGCTACATCATCATCTCGTTCTTGGTGGTGGTCAACATGTACATTGCCATCATCCTGGAGAACTTCAATGTGGCCCAGGAGGAGAGCGGAGACCTGCTCTGCGAGGAGGACTTTGAGATGTTCAATGAGACTTGGGAGAGGTTTGACACGGAAGGCACTCAGTTCATCGACTACGGCCGGCTGTCCGATTTCTGTGACGCCCTGCAGATGCCGCTGAAGGTGGCCAAGCCCAACCGGCTGCGTCTGATGGAAATGGACCTGCCCCTGGTGATCGGGGACAGGATCCACAGCATGGACCTTCTGATGGCCGTCACTCAGATGGTCCTGGGAGATACGGTGGAGATGGCGGCGATGCGGTTGAGCATGGAGGCTAAGTTTGCATCGAGCAACCCCACCTCAGACTCCTTCGCGCCCATCACCACCACGCTGCGCCGCAAAGAGGAGGAGCTGGCGGCCGTCGTCATTCAGAGGGCGTACCGCAAACACCTGCTGAAACGCTCCATACGCCATGCCTCTTTTATGCGCCGCTCCAAGAGGCGGAACAGAAATGACGGAGGCGAGGAGCCGCCAGAGAAACAGGGGCTGCTCGCGCTAAAGATGGGAGTGCTTTATGGGAGCGACGCGGACCTTGCGGAGGAGATGGAGCAGGCTGCTATGCGATCCCGACCGAGTCGAGAGCCTGTCACGCCAGAGACACTGTCTCTGGTGGCCCAGAGTGGTCCAGAACCCATCGGGCCGAATCTCATGGTTGTACCCGTCGAGATTACCAGTGAGGTTGTGTTACATTCTGCCCCACACCGAATGGTCTTCGTCTTACCGGAAAACTTACGAGAGTCGATTGTATAGCAAACAACACAAGGGAATTAATTAGGTCTTCCTACTGGGTTTTTTCTTCCGCCAATTGAAGTAGTGTTCGCAGTGAAGGGAAAAGTGTCACTAATGTAGTTGACTTTTCCCACATGAGAGATGAGATTGCTCATGTCTAATGCTAATGAATGTTTGCATTTTGGAGTAATGAACTTAACAAATGATTCCTGTTTTTTTCAAGTGATATTTAAGCAGCTTTTTGGATTGTGGGTAGTTAAGAACCAAGTGGAGTACATGGTTTGCTTCTCTGCTGATACTCTCTCTGTTGATAGCTAATGTACTCACCAACTGAATGGGAGTGCTACATAACCATAAATCATCATTTTGTTAGTCAAATTGGTACAGGTGTAAATTCCTCCTTTTGCTGTGCCTGTGATGCTTGTCCCCTTGCATTCAGGTGGAGGCTAATAAGAGTATTTTGGTTTGACATCTCAGTTGTGAATTAAAGCCATATTTAGTTTCTTCCGCAGGAATTGAATGTACACTAGTTGCTTATGCCCTGTGCACACATACACACAAAAGAAATTCACGTGGGGGGGGCATGGTGGCGCATTGGTAAATGCTGTCGCTTCACAGCTAGAAGGTCCTGGGTTCGATTCCCACCTGGGACGCTGTGAGCGCTGAAGGAGTGCGTGCCCGTCCGCATATCCTCGAGTGACCACCGCCCGGGTGGGGTCGTCAAAAGGGCGAGTTTGCATGTTCTCCCCGTGCCCCCTGGGGGTATCCTTCATATAGGAACCCTACACCAAAACATGCAATATCCTGGTCGCTGAAGTGGTGCCTCCTCTGATCGTTCGGGGCGCCTGTTCGGAGGGAGGGGAACTCGTTGGAATAGCGTGATCCTCCCACGTGCTATGTCCTACCTGTGAAGCTTCCCCTGTCAGGTGAAAAGAAGCGGCTGGCTAACTGCCCATGTCTCGGAGGAAGCATGGAGCCAGTTTCGGCTCTCCCCAGATTGACAGAGGGTGGAGCAGCAACCAGGATAAATAAATTAAAATTAGCACGAATAAAAATGGGATAAAAAAATCGGGGGGAAGGGGGGGAATATAAAGGAAAAAAAACACGTATAGACACCTGCTGTTGACCGGCTGGGCGCTTGGTGCTGCAGCTTGATTGGCTGTCTTGCCGTATTTGTGTCTTCAATTGGCCGATTTCAAATTGGCCCCTCCTCTCGTCGCTGCCGTCCGCCGCTCATCGCCTTGCAAAGCATGTTGGGATACCTGGCGACATATCCAATACAAAATTAATGGGCAGCAGCGACAGCAGGCGAAAAAAAATCACGTACTGTATGTGTGCACAGCGCGTTGGAGCTCTGCAAGTTGCAATAGCGTGCTAGTTTTTGTTGCTGTTGTTGGGTTGAGGCAACATTAGGTCAGTGTGGACCAGACCCTGTGAAGCGATAGATTGTGTCCAGTAAAGAAAGCAACATTGAAATGGCAAGAGACAGAGCGTGGTTTTGCTCACCCGACATGTCTGAGAATTCTAAAAAGTAGTTCCATAACATTATCAATTATCAACAATCATTTCCCAAATGTCTCTCAATAGAGTTGAACACAGCACTTTCTTTTTTATTTTATTTTTTTGTATATGGCATTTTCAATGGATTTTAATGAATGCCATGGTTGTAGCTTTAATTTACCCTTAGCAATAAACTTTTTGGATGGCTATTACTAGAGAACCAAACCATGAACCCCGATTTTTGGCCACAGAATAACCTGAATATCACATGAAAAGAAAACATGAATTATTATTTAATGGAATTTGATGCTGTGTTCACGTCATGCGGGATTTAACATAAATACCACCTGGTGAATGGGAAAAGCTGTTTATGTCAACCTCCTAGGGGCAGTTACAAGAAGGATGTGGATTTTTTTTTGTAGTCTTGATACTACAAATTGCAGAAAAATGTCAAGACGTGGCAAGCACTGCAGCGAATCCACTGATGTCAGTGGTCCAATATAACACAAATCAAAATGATCAATTATATTCACAGTAATCCAATCAGGTCTACTACTGTCTGCTGCCATTTGTTTATGGTTGGTTGAGGATTCATAATTAAAAACGATCGTAAATGTAGATGTGCCAAAAAATTGTAGCAACAAGATATCGTTATATTATTTTGCTTCTACAGATATGATGTGAACGCGGTATTATTTTCCAACTCTCTAACAGAGCTAAATTTTAAAATGAAATTTGTACAGGATATAAGGTGTTTTAAAAGAAAACCCAGCACTACTTCATCATGAGAGCTCCACTGAAACTCACATTTCAGTATTTTTACCGCAATTGCTAAATGGTACAATTGGAAGTCACTTTATTTGTTTTCATTTTTGAAAAATAAAATTTAGCAAATTCCTTTTCCTGCTTACTTTAAGTCACTTTTATGTGGAATCTCATCAGTGTGAGGGATCTGCATGCAAATTATTTCAATTAGCCGTACTGTATACGCTATTGTATACACTACTACTTTGTAACATATAAATTAATATCTAAAAAGTAAGGCTTATCTGGACTGGATTTATCCCAATCCACCAGTGAAACCCTGATCTCTATAGAGAGCCAAAGTGGAACGTCACTTCCTGCTTCAGCACTGTACCAGAGATTTTCATCCGCCATTTGTTTTCCCATAGACATTTTGTAAAAACACTTATAAAAATAGTTTTACTTGTTCAAACCAAACAATACAGATATATTTAGAAACAGGAGAGATCGCATAACATTTAACTCGGACCAAAACGTTAAAAAAATGCGGCGTTAAAGAAAATATATTTTCAATGTTGTTTTTTCAGTTTTGGTCCAAGTGAAATGTTCTATGGTCTTCCCCCGATTCTAAATATAGCTGAACCGTTTAGTTTGACCAAGTAAAACAATTTTTATAAGCATTTTACAAAATGTCTATGGGAAAATAAATTGCGGAAGAAAATCTCTGGTACAGTGCCAAAGCAGGAAGTGACGTTCCACTTTGCCTCTCTATTAACCTGACTAACTATTATTAGTTAACAATAATGTGGGCCATCTCAGGCAGTCAACATCAGTCACTGCCTCTTGATACTCGGAGTAACATGCTAACAGGCTCATTCAAAATGACCCAGTTTACATTGCACTATTTATATCTCCTCCAGGTCACATTAGAGCAGTTGACTGTGTAAGTGAGCGCTCCTCCTGCCAGACGATCTCATCACTAATGTCTCATAAATGTTCTGTTTGTGCTTTTTGTTCTCTCGGATATTATTAGATAATCTCAAAGTTACTGGTCTTAAGCATCTACCATTCTCAGCAAAGTACTCATTCACTTGTTTTTCCCTTGGGTGGGTTTACATTGAACTTTTCAGGTTGTGAGGCTATCTGTGACTGTCAACTTTATGTTTACATGAACCTGGTTCAACAACAGATCTTTTGTTTTGACCTGTTTTGATACGTTTGTCTACTAAATCACTCAGCTACAGTAATGTTACTTTGGCACGTACATGGGAAGTGGACTTTTGTCTTGTGTGCCTGATCAAGTGCAGTGTTTGTCCTTTGAATTGATTCAAACATTTTGGAGGCTAACGATAGATTTGGATCAAATACATGACTTCCTTGCCTGAAAATGCCACTTTCTAACATTTAGATAATCACTCTTATTTAGATATTTACAAGATACTACTCCATAGTTCAAATATGACAAATTTGCTTTTTAATTACGCTACACAAGATTTTTTTTTTAAATTACAGTATATTTCTGTTTAAATAGAAGAAGGGGGAAAAAAACACTTTAAGCCCACAAGTGTAGATCTTTGAATTTCAAGTCTGTCCTCATGTTGAATAGTTGCTTCTCTACTATCATGTAAGTCTTACTCTGAAACTATATAAATGAATGACATACGCACTTTTACAGGTTTCTAGCTTTGCTGTAAGGGGGGTTGTCTGTCGAACAGAGCACAATATGAATGTACTTCCCTCTGTTTTAACATTTAACCCTGGAGGGGGGATGAATGTATTAACTACAAGGAGGGTCTCTGTCTTATCGTGCTGCCGCAGCATGGCAGTTATTCCTGTCAGAAGTGTGTCATGAGACCGGTAGCGATCCCACTGGAGATCCACTGCACCATTCAGCTGTATTCTCCTCTGATGGTACAATCTTAAGAATTAGCTAGACCTTTGTTTACATTTTTTTTTTTTTAATGCAGGGAGAGAGAGCTTAACTGGTACACCCACAGTCAGTGTTGCCTGTACATAGCCTATACTTATGCGCTCACTGGTGGAAGTTTTACTCTTTTTTTTTTTTAGACTTTTTCCTTCTGTATTGTATATTTATATTATTTTATTATTGTAAAAAAAAATAACGATGTTGTTAGAATAAAACATTACTCACGGGGGAAAAGTAAGCGGTGTGTTTCTATGTGTCAGTACTAGTGACTGTGTATGTATGTGCTGCTTAATGTGAACAATGAGGCCCCCTGCTGGCACTGTGGACTGGCAACTCTCAATTCAATTTTGCCCTCTTTATTTTGAACTCAGCAGTGGAGATCAGTGCTGGAGATGGCTTCGCAGCTTACTAGTAGTCCTGTCAGCAGTGTCAGTTGCTCAAAAGTGCCAGGTTGGATTGTATTTGTGTTTTTGCATTTTTAGAGTAGGCTATTCTTCCATTTGCCATATTTTCATCTTCAGTACAGAAGCATTTATTGTCTCCCTGTGTAGAGAACCATGTTTTTTCCCCTCCTGTATCAGTACACAACTCATTTGCCCTGTTTGCCTGGTCGCTTCCTTATTTTGTGTGTGTTGTACTGTCCCCATGTCAACAGTCAAAATAAGCACTGCCTTTAACGAGAGATGCTATAAGGGGGGGGGGGGGGGGGGGCTCTGTGATTTATTTGAATATTTTTGAGGTTGCACACTAAGCGCTGGTGCCATGCCCGGCCCGGTGCCAGGACACTTTAGATGTCCGGATGCGCCCTTTGCTGGATTAGTGCTTGGGAAATGAGTTTAGCTGCTTTCAGTCGTGCAGACGCTCAGCATGCTGCTTAACTTCTTCACCAATAGTCCCCTGATGTTCACGATATCGATAATATATCATGAGATGAAACTAGATGTGGTCTGGCATTTTCACTTTTGTAATTGTTCTATTCATTCAAAGTCTTCACTACATACAGTATTGTATGAGTCTGACTCTGGACATACATACATGCATGTGTAGACTGTGTGCAACTTGACTTGCTGGTGGAGGCATACAACTGCGAGGCGGTTATTTATTGCAGCTAGATATGAGAGCCAGTCATCAAAAGACAACTCCTGGAGCTACTCCATTGATGATGAATGGGAGAATGATAATGTGGTAGCCAACCGTGCACATGTACTAGCCCATTACTGTGAGCGCAGTAATAAATAAGGCCCGTTTGCATCTAATAGCTCCAACATTGTATGGATCTCCAGTCAGTCTCTAAATTAGCCTATTGTCCATAGGCTTCTCGAGGTTTTATCTATCAAAATGCCACCAACATCATTGTTGTTCTTGGGAAAAACCATGATCACTTCTAATTAATATCAATTTAATTTCATGTTGTTCAGAGTTGTTGCAGTGGGACTCTGCTTCTTCCTCTTATTTGCCTGCCATTCAATGGGTGTGTAGAACCAAGCAGTCACACCCAGTGCTGCAGGAACCTCCTCCCACTGCACACAAGGCTTTCCTGTAGAGGAATGCCAACTTGTATACATCTGCATCAGTGAATATTATATCATATTCTACTTGTCACCATGCGCTGGCTACTGATTGGATGCTATGGACTTGCTTTGGTCAATCTCTCAGGTAACTGGAAGCTTTCACTCTAACATCATTTTGATTAGCAACAGGAATGTAGCAAATGATGCAAAAATCAATACCAATATTAGCAACAAATTATATTAGTGGAGAATAATGTTACATGGAGGATATTGTTACATGGAGAATATTGTTCCAGTGTTATTATAGTCTATAGTTCATATCATTGTGCCACTACTTCACACAGTAATATAGTTGTATTTTGTATTTTTTAAGTCTGTGATCAGTCACATGAAAACAAGTGTTTTGCATGTTATTTTTGACATGCACTTCCTGGCCATCTGGGGGCAAAAGAGGAAGTTGCCTTCTGAGACAGTGTACATAAGGACTAGTATTCATTGTCATGTTATTGAACTGATGTCTCATTGGTTATTTAAATGTTTCTGTGAAAGACATGAAGGTACTCCATGCTTTGTCACAATTAATAGTGACACTATCACTGGACCATAATATGTAGAAAGTGTTGAACAATTCCTCTTCTTTCACCCTCACAGTGGCCCTACTTGTCAGCCAGAAGCCCAGGTTCTATGGAGTGAAAACCAGCCGAAATGTGGCCATCTTCTGTGTGTGCTCAGAGCAAAACCAGCTGGTCCAGGTAAAGTGGTTCAAGGCCTCCGACTACGAGGTGAAGCCTGAGGACAGAATCCCAGTGCAGGCCGGAGAGCGGGTCAACATCCACCAAAAAACTGAGACCAGGAACGCCTCCATCCACGTCTTCGATGTGCGCATACTTGACAGTGCAGTATACTACTGCAAGTGGAACAACCATACATGGGGTCCAGGGACCGAAGTGCAAGTTGCCAGTAAGGGGCCGCGACAATATTTCACCTATTGTAACTGGATGGAGAATCTGCACGTGTGTGTGTGTGTGTGTGTGTGTGCAGTGGCGGACTGCATAATCGGGCACGTCGGGCAAATGCCCGGTGGCCTGGCCTGGCCTGCAAATTTTTTTTTTTTTTTTTTTTTTTTTTTTTGCAGGCCAGGCCAGGCCACTCACTGAACAGCAGGCCAGGCGCCGCCTACTGGTTTACTAGTGGTTTTATTACTTTATTCAGGTTTAAAGTGGGTGCATCTCATTGTAAAATTGGACTTGGCCCAAATTAGGCTTCAAACGGCCCAAATTGGGCTTCAAACGGCCCAAATCGGGCTTTAAACGACCCAAATTGGGCTTCAAACGCCCCAAATCTGGCTTCAAACGGCCCAAATTGAGCTTCAAACAGCCCAAATTTTTCGCCGGCACGCGCGTCGGCCCGTATCGGCCTGGCCTGCTTGGTATCTAATGCCCGGCCTGAATTATGATCCCAGTCCGCCCCTGTGTGTGTGTGTGTGTGTGTGTGTGTGTGTGTGTGTGTGTGTGTGTGTGTGTGTGTGTGTGTGTGTGTGTGTGTGTGTGTGTGTGTGTGTGTGTGTGTGTGTGTGCGTGCGTGCGTGCGTGCGTGCGCGCGCGAGGGTTCCCCTACAGGCTTCATTTGATACATTGCTTATCTTGTCTTATACATGTATCAGATCTACGCAGAAATACAATGGATCACTACTGTTGCTTAACTAATATCTGCACCAGTAGGTTATCTGCCATTATACTTTTCCCCAACACCCAGTTCACACAACTAATCTGTACATCTCTCTCTCTCTCTCTCTCTCTCTCTCTCTCTCTCTCTCTCTCTCTCTCTCGCATCACACAGGAGCCATCGACCTCGAGCAGGAGGTCTACAGGAGCAAGATGAAGGATGGCCTCATCCTCCTCCAGGGCCTACTGTTGGCCATATGTGTTGCTGTCCCTCTGCTACGCAACCACTTGCTGGTGAGTGACAAGACGCACCGAACACCAGAGTGAAGTGATCGGACAATGTAAACATGTGTATAACAGTGTACATATCATTCCGTTTATGCATCAAGCTATATAGGCTAGAGAGATAAGGACATGAAACTAATCAACCAATCAGCTGCAGTGGCCATTTTGGACACACAGGTTAGTAAACATGCAAACAACGGGGCGAACGGGCACTGCACTATAATAATAATAATAATAATAATAGATAGGACTTATATAGCACTTTTCTGAATAGCCTACTCAAAGACGCTTTACATGAAAACATATAACATAAACGTACACAGATACAGAACAAATACAAATAAAGAGGTTACAGAGTGAAAGGATGGTGGAGGTGGAAGTCAGATATTGTAGGCTTTCTTCAAAAGTAGTAGTAGCCATAAAGATCACACCCAGCTGAGAAGTGGTGCAGACATCATCAGTATACTGATGGCTGAGGATGTCCCCAGCTGATGTGTCCTGTAACATCACAATCATATGATGTAGCCTATGGCTCTATTCTTCAAGCTGTTTTCCCCCCATTGTGACATCACTGATGATGTCACAATGTCTATAACATCACTGATAATATGACATCATCAGTGGGACATCATCAGTGGGTATGACAACAGCAGTCACATCACTCGATGATTGTGGGGTATGACATCATCAGTGGGTATGACATCATCAGTCGTGGGCGTTTGCATGCATGTCATCGCTCTGGCCACCAATCGACACTTGGGGCTGGGGCCCACAGGACAGACGCTCTGTGCCATAACGGACGGATGGACAGACGGGCCGTGCCATAACGGACAGGACGGTCCATGCCATAACAGACAGACAGAAGGACACACAAAGTCAGTTATAGAAGCGGCTGCTAGTAGGCTAGTGGACCTACTGCAAATGTACCTTTATTTGCTGGTGGCTTGTGTTAGTTTCAAGGTTAACTTAAAGATTTTATTTAAGAACTTTATGTTCCCCATCAGGATGGCACGGTGGCTCAGTGGTTAGCACTGTTGCCTCACAGCAAGAAGGTCCTGGGTTCGAACCCCAGTCCGTCCCAGGTCCTTTCTGTGTGGAGTTTGCATGTTCTCCCCGTGTTCGTGTGGGTTTTCTCCAGGTGCTCCGGTTTCCTCCCACCACCAAAAGACATGTACATATATATAGGGTTGACCAAGGCAATGGCAAAAAGAACTGGAGTTGGTCCCCGGGCGCTGCACTGTGGCTGCCCACTGCTCCTAGTTCTAGGAAGGTTCCTAGTAGAGGATGGGTCAAATGCAGAGGATGAATTTCTCCATGGGGATAAATAAAGGATAACTTAACTTAACCTAACTTATCACAGTTACTAGAGCAGCGCCCATTTGCCCCGCTGCTGCAGAGCACTGTACGCTTTATTAACGCGTTGTGTGTCCAAATTGCACCAAATCCGACACTGCACGTCGTGCGGTCCCCAGCAACACACCCGTCAAGTGTTAAGTCAACCAGATGAACAGTTCTCGATAAGGACACAGTCACACGCATATATATATACACACATACATACTCACACATGCATACAGACAGATTCCTTGCTGATGATGATCTTGTAGTAGGCCTACATGCCTTATTGACTTACGTTTTCAATTTTAATTTTTTCAGATGAAGAAAATGGATCCCATTTATGAGGAGCCTGAAAATGATCACATCTATGAGGTTGGTTGGAATTGCCATAATAATAATTGCGCGCCGCACATGCTCAATTTCTATGGTGAAGACTCTGGAGACGATGTGCCATGGGGGCACTTTTTTGGTGGGTGTGACAAAACTCATGTCAACTTATGCGCTTTAGCACGGCGTGCACTTTATGCACCTGTCACTTCTGCGGTCTTCCGCATGTGCGGCTGGACCAAACAGGACCAGTCCAGGCCCAGGCACAGTAAGACATCAGCAGTCACCACCACTGGCCACCACTCGACGATGATGACAATGACGTAATCGCTCACACATGACATCATCAGTGTGTATGACATCATACCCCCAAAGCTGCATGCTTTCCGATCAGAAGTTCGGTGATTCGAATCCACCACTGGGTTTTAGCAATCTCTGTCCCAGGCCATATCTTAGACGTCAGGTCCGGTACCATGTAACTACTACATATGAACTACAGTTGAATAGATTATCTTCAATTTACAGATCCGGTACCATGTAACTAAATGTGAAGTACGGTTGAATAGACTCACTCCATTTTACAGGTCCGGTACCATGTAACTACATAACTACAGTTGAATAGACTCACTCCATTTTACAGGTCCGGTACCATGTAACTACATAACTACAGTTGAATAGACTCACTCCATTTTACAGGTCCGGTACCATGTAACTACATAACTACAGTTGAATAGACTCACTCCATTTTACGGGTCCGGTACCATGTAACTATTAACTCATTTGTGATTAAACACGAACACCATGTAGTTCATACGTTGTTATGGGCCTGTAAAATAAAGGGTTACCATTTTTCTTTAGAATGACACCAGAGCTGTGCAAAGCTAACCTGACACTGCCAGATGGATGTAGGTTGCTTCACATTTGTTTCACAACCTACATACAGTAGGTGGGATTGTGAATTTGTGAACTCAATACCGCCCCATCTGGCGGAGTCAGGTTAGTGCAAAGCAGCAGTATAGGAAATGTGTTTTGTATTATTGTCTTTTTGCAAAACTCATATGGTAAGATGACAAATGATTCAAGTTCATTTGAATGTGAGCTACTCTGCCATGACATTGAGCAGCTGTAGTAGCCTTTGACTCTTGAACCGTAAAAGCATGTAGGATTCCTCAGGTTTCCTCAGTTTGTATACGCCCTGAATGGGACTCACACATAAATAGATGTCAAGTACTAAAACACCGTCTTCCCGTCCCTCTGTCTGCCCCAGGGCTTGGCGATCGAGAGCTGTGGAGGAGATGTGTATGAGGAGATCTCTGCATACGCCCAGCCTGGAGGAGGAGCTGAAGCACCCTGGGAGCAGGACTGAGACCACTGGGCCACCTCAACACACTTACTCAGTCTCTAGAGATCACCCCGGTCAGACATGGATAGATTTCATTTTCATTCTCAACAAATGAAATGAGTTGAGTTTTTATGGTTAAAAAAAGTATACTAAGTTATCTTCTACAGTGCTTGTGGTTGTATGCTATTCAGAAGCAGTGGAAAGACTATTACACCTTTATGTGTTGGTGCTGCTTATTGGTGAGATACTATGCTGAACTCACATCCGCATGCTGTGAACAAGAATCTGTTCTGCTTTGAAGTCCCTTAAAGTGTAATTTAGCCATTCTGCAGCTCAGAAAACGGTCAAGAGACTTTTATACAAATTATGTGTGTTTATATGTTGTATCTACAGTATGTCTCAGTACATGGTCATCACAAACCTTTGTAAGAGGTCGTTTTTAGTTTTCTCTATGTGTATCGGAGTCCTTATGACCCACATATTCCTTTTGTAAATAAAGAAAATTGGTATCCTGGTTTATATTCATGCATGTTATAGGGTCATGAGATTCCCATGTTGACCATGTCCTGTCTTATACTATCTACTGTATATGTTTCAACACCATGTACAGTAAGGTTAATAAATAACATATCGTCCATAAATGCTACGAAGCTAAAGTGGACGATCATTGTTTTCATTACTGTTTAATTAGTTTTTTTGTCCATGTTGTGTTTGAATTGCTGTAATAAAAAACAAGTTTAAAAAAGTAAGGTTAATAAATAGACTCAGCCAGGAACGGAGAGAGGGAACAGAGGTGTTTATTCAGGTCTACAGTGGTCCACAACACTCTTTTCTGTTTCATTTCATCAAATTTCAATTTAAAGGCACCCAATTGGCCTACATATCCCCTTCTTTTGTGTAAAGGAGTAATACAACGACAATAGATCCATTTCATTTTTTACAGTCTTGTTATTTTTATTTGCTATAACAGCTAAATGGTTAATATTTTCCAATTTAGTTGAATTCACATTCGTTAACTAATCAAGTACGTCAACAAAATAAATTACAAAGCTACAGTATGTCTCATTTGGTACATCAGAAAATAAGTAGTTAGTTTGCATAAATACAAAAGAAAACAAGTAAACAATAAATAAATACATACATAAATAAATAAACAGGCACATATTAAATAAATACAAAAATGAAATAGCAGATAGAAAGAATAACAAGTAAACAAACCAACACATATATAGCCTACAAATAAATAAATACATAAGTAAACAGAAGAATATTAAATAAATAAATAGCCAACATAAATGAACAGATAAATAATGAACAAATAAATAAAATGGCAGTTTGACAGACAGATGGCTTTTAGGCGGTTTTGAATGCAGATGAGGCCAGAAGGTCAATTTTCAATAGATGCACTCTGATTTCCTTCCTGATCAGCTCCCATGCCTCAGCACTGTGGCCCTGCAGCAACAAGATCAATATTATAATATAGAAGTATAAAGTAGAAATTCAACTAAAGCATCTCAAACCCAGCACCTAAACTGATAGATAGATAGATAGATAGATAGATAGATAGATAGATAGATAGATAGATAGATAGATAGATAGATAGATAGATAGATAGGAATGAATGAATGAATGAATGAATGAATGAATGAATGAATGAATGAATGAATGAATGAATGAATGAATGAATGCAGGTGATACAAAATGATAATGCTGACTCACCTGTACTTTAAGGATGTGTGACAGTCTCTTGAAATACATGTGCAGCTTCTTGCTTTTTTTCTGGCTCACCATCTGAATCACAAGTTAAAAAAAAATGCTGATTTGCTCTGTATTGCATTCATTCAAAGAAAACTCAACCAAACATTTTTTCTAATAATATATTGTCCTAAATGTATGATAAATGAGCTGATTCTCTATACAAGATGTCCATCCATACTCCATCAAATGACCGGATATTTCAATATAACAGAAATCAATCCGGAAGCATTGATTCATGGCTTGTCCTCAAATATGAGTTTTCTATGTGAGTGAGCAGGAAACAGTGGTCCCAGGTTTAGTAGCCTACTTGTGTCCTTGTACAAGTGATGTGCATCCATGCTGATCATCAACATATAATAAAGATACGGTATATATTATCGTTGAGATTAAATCTCATATCGCGAGAAAAAGAAGCTGAACATGGTGGCACTGATCTGCATCTGATTGCATGCTCGCTCTCCTTTTCATCGCTTTGTTTGAACAGACGGAGGATGAAAATGGTGAAATTACTCAAATTATGAGGATGCCCCCTCAACTTACAAATCGATCGCAAAAAAGTATTGTTAAAATATCATATCGTATCGTTATAGTGACGTGAACCCAATATCGTGTATCGTATCGTATCGTGAACTGAGTGTACTGAGTGTATCGTGACACCCCTAATATATACATGTATATATATATACATATATATATATATATATATATATATATATATATATATATATATATATATATATATATATATATATATATATATATATGTATATATATATACATATATCTCAGTGATGCTGAGACTTACACAGGAGCGCAGGCCCTCCACCTGCTGGTCTACAACATTGAGGAAGTGGTCCACTGTGCTCTCCTCCCACAACACCGCCTGCTGCTCCTCCTCAAACAGCCCTGCCATCTCCTCCAGAGTCTGCACCATGAAGACAAGCTGCTCCTCAGACTGCATGAGGGAGAAAGGGTTGTTTTAAATTAACAATGGATCACAGTATGGTTAGCATGTTTTGACTGCTGTAGAGTCGACAATACTGCACCGTTCTCTGTTAGAGCAGATCATTCTTTGTGTGAAAAATGAGGCAAACAAGTCAAAATTCTTTGATTTCTTATATTTTATAGGTTACGTCAGGGGTTTTCAAAGCTTAGTAATGAATGTGACAAAGTTCAGGATGACTTACTGATGCTTTTGAAGCCTGAGTGTAGAGGTTGTTTGGGAAGGGAACCTCTGTGGTTTCCATAGTAAAACTCCCACCCTACTCACACACACACACACACACACACACACACACACACACACACACACACACACACACACACACACACACACACACACACACACACACACACACACACACACACACACACACACACACACACACACACACACACACACACACAGAAATCATGCAGTAAAGTAAATAAGCAACAGTGTAAATCTTTATCTAATTTAATATTAAATGTGTTAGGGAGGAGTGAAACAGTGCAGTACAGTAGCTTGCTTGTATACATTCATACATACATATATATATATAACCACATAAACTACAAACAATTTAAGATTTAACCATTGTAGTTGAACCACCCCCCACCCTGGCGCACCCCTTTTTTTTCCTCATCCTGACTGAAGGCATTTCCAGGTAATGCATACCCCCACCTGGACTTTGGACAAAATACTCTACAACACTGTATACAAAACCAAAGGTGACATTCCTTGCCCTCTGTGTCTCTCTGTGTGTGTGTGTGTGTGTGTGTGTGTGTGTGTGTGTGTGTGTGTGTGTGTGTGTGTGTGTGTGTGTGTGTGTGTGTGTGTGTGTGTGTGTGTGTGTATTTTCTTATAAGGTATATCACATGTAGGCTACATTGTCAATTTGATATATTAATATAGGCTATTCTTATTTACAAAGTAGCCTAGGTTAGCCAACTTTGTCTATATAGTTTTCTCCCTTGTAGTTAAAACCTGCCTAGATTAATCAAAGTATCTTCCCTAACACTGTAAATGACTATATTATCATCCTACAGACAGTTATGCCATGTTCACTCACCATCACTCGCAGCAAAGCCAAAGAACTTTCACTGTGTTGTCCGAATTTATGATCCATCCACCTACACATCATCGACAGCCCCTCACTATGCAGAGTGAGGAAGAAGTAAACAAAGAAAGTCTTGCTGAACATTTTTAAATGTTAGAAATTGCCTTTGCACAACGCAAATAATCCCTTTTCTTTTAGACCAGTTGTGTTTAAGCAATAAGGAGACTCTATGCTGCATTTATACTGTAGGCTGCTGGAAGAAGCGACAGGTGTCAGGACGCACCTATTTCACTTTCCAGACATGATGGAGTGCGGCTGCAAACGGCATCAAGGTGGAAAGATCATAATCAGCATCAACATCAGCATGTGACAAATTTCGGAATTTCCTTTACTCCATATTATATTGTGAAAAATCGTCTAAATAGCCTAATAAAATAAAATACAATTATCACAGCAAAACTTGAAAATGGAATGCTTGCAGATGAAGAATAGCCTATATTAAATAATATAGCCTAACGGGATAATACTATGGTAGATAAAAAAATAAAATTATATAAATATTGTATGATTGTTATTATATGTTATTATATTATGATAAGCAGAAATGTGGGCATCCAAAATTAATTGTTGGACTTTAATCCTTGTCGCTGATAAGGGATTATATATATAGCCTACCTAATTCTTTCATTCAGTCATCAATATGGCAACGAAATGCTTTAAGGATAGGCTACTTTATTGACCTACTTTATTGATGACATTAGGATTGACGATGGTAAAACCGCACAATAAAGTGGCCTGCGACGCGCTGATGAAATTCCCAAGCAAAGAGAAAACGAAACTATGACCACGTGACCTATGGAATACTCCTCATCCACCTGAACTGAAAGGTGACGTTTATTGAACCAACCGAGCTGCCAATCAGGGAGCTGAAGTGGAGTGACGAAATGGGAGAATCCCGCGAGGTTACCTAACCCTTTACCCACAGGAGGCTACAGACAGTTAATCAAACTGATGTGAAATATTGAAGGTGGTTAGGTAGCCTCCATGCGAGGCTCAGCCTATTTCTCATTCTATTGACTGAGTGCTTTGAGGGGTTAAGATGGGAGGCATAATAATCCATGCTTTTCTGTTGGGCTATTTGTGGTTGTTTAGTCAGTGTCACATCGACTCCTACTAGAGGCCATAGGCTACTCACCCTTTTATCGCCTAGCATCAATGCATCAGCTGGTCCTTTTCCACTACTGCATTTTTTTTTTTTTTTTTTTTTTTACATTTTTCCCCAATTCTCTTCCTACCTTCACAATTTCCTGTGAGATAGCACATGATAGAGACATGCCATTTGGCAAAATGATAGAAAGGCACCGCTGGTGGCTTCTAACAAGAAAGATTTCCCTGTTAGGCCAGATGGTGGCGCTAAATACAAATGCACAGCCGAAACTCATTTTACCTTAGGGGTAACCCTTTATTTTACAGGTCCCTAACAACTATGGACTATTTGTAATTAGACCTGAACACCAATGCAATTACACAGTACTTACATTGGTGTTCATGTCTAATTACAAATAGTTATGTTCGAACTATTTGTACTGTAATAAGACATGAACACATTACAGGTTTAATTAAAGTTGACGGTTTTGCAGCGGTGTTGTCAGCTGTCTTGGCTGTACACTTGCTTGTCGCAGACTGGAGACAGTAGGCTACAGTACATGAAGTCCTCACATGTCAGCAAATGGAACAAAAACATCAGCTTGTAAAAAAAAAAAAAGTTGTGATGCCTTTGTGGTTCCCCGTAAAATAGGACGTTATAAATACGACTTGTTTGCGCATCCATTGATGTTTTGATTCATTCATAAAAAAGGACAAATAAGGACAACTAGGTTAAACAAAGAGCAACATATAAACATATAGAAATACTAATTATTGACACAAGAAGCTAAACAATATACGCCAAGCTCCAGCTAAGGCACTCTGCGATATTAATGGAATCCTCAATTCCGCGTAGACATTGAAGGCAGCATTGGTCTAGTACCCATGATGCATCTGTCCTCAGCTGGCTGATGACAAGCGTCTCACCCACCGCTCAAGAAAACAAATGGACAAATTGTCCTTTTTTAAGACGTTATATTTCAATAATTGCGAGGAAAAACCACTGTATGGATTGAATAACATTTGTCGGACCATTTATCTTTAGTTTGCAATCACTGACAGAAAGTACAGCGCCGTCTTCGGACCGTATTGGCAAGTTATAGCCAGCCCTTTCGGTAAGTAGGCTAGCTAATGTGACGCAAGTGTGGTTAGCTTAGCAATGTCATGTTAACGTCAATTCGCAGTAGTGCCATGTTTTGACGATAATAATAGTTAACGTAATGCTATTCAAGTCGTGGTCCTGAGCTGCTTTTTTCCTTGTTTGTTTGTTATGAACTCCTAATTTTCATCCGCTTCTGTTAGCGTTACCAAGCTTCAATGCCCGTACACACCAAATACTCAACCAGGTCCATCATAAATAACGCTACGTTATTACACTATCTGACAGTCGATGTTTGGCGATTGCAGAGAGCAGGGTTGGCTTTAACGTTTAATAGCAAATAAGCTGTATAGCCATCTTGGTGGACACAGTGATTTTATGGCTTTTAGCCTTTTACTTGAATAAGCACCTTATAACGCTACATTCCACAAGGTTAGATCTAACATTTAGAAGCTGTGTAATCATAATCTGATCATTTCACAGTCTGGATCCTGATCCCTGATTTCCTGAACTCGTTCTTTCTCATTGAGGAAGTTCGTATTGCACCACATTAGCTACTTCCCTGCACACAGCTCCTTTATAATCAGCGTCTCACGTGACTTGGTTGAAAAGCTGTACCAAACAAACGTTAATATCTCAAAAACTATACATCACCTATCTTATATTTTGAGTCTCTGAGTGAGAGTAGAATTAGCTAAATGGTCTGATGTATAAGACAAGAATGTAGTGTTAAAGTTGTGTGAACTGTTGCAGTTTTAAAATGTGTGAATTGAGTGGAAATAGTACGGCCTGCTAGTGTGAGTTGGAACATCACACACACTCAGGGCTGGCTGGCTCCATAGGGTCCTATTATAATAAAGGTTGGAAAAAGGATGAAATATAAACTGTGATTTCTCAAAAAGTACAAAAGATATCAAAAAGCTGAATTAAGGTGATAGAGTCCTAAAAGCGGTAAGTCTTTTAAAGGAGAATTCTGTTTTCTTTTTACACCCTGGACCTTATTTCCAGCTTTAAATATGATGTTTAAGTCACCCTGACAACTTCGGTTTGAACTGCTGTTTAAAACCAACGGCAGTTTCACCCAGAAGTATAGCCAATCAGTTTATTTACAGACATGCTGAATCGCCCTAAATGATATATCACAGAACACAGTCTCATGATGGAATGGAATACATGTAATCATAGAAGCTGGGAGACAAACATATTGGCAGCATGTAAAAAAAAAAGGAGGGGGGGATATTTCATAATTGTCATGTGCCTCGTCTGCCTGGGTACACAGTTACTGTTTGTTTACTCAACTGAATTGTGTCAAAAGTCATTTCAACAGCCAGGGAGTAGACTTGAATGTAGTTGTAATAATTAGAGAGATACTTGCAATTTGAAAAGGGCTCATTGTTGGATAAACCTGTTATGTCTTACACATCTAGAGGGAATTGTTTTTTTTGTTTTGTTTTTTGTTTCAGTGTGCCATGTGGGAATAATTATTCTCTGGAGGTGCCATGCTAGCCACACAGACACCAGATCCGCCACCACAGGCTAAAGATGTCAAACAGGTAAGGCAGCAGCCTGTGTGCAAGATCTTGTTACCCCTGTAAGAGTCTGCTGCTCTTATTGCTTTGTCTTTGCTTGCCGCTGGTTACGTTTGCATAGCAAGTCATTCTGAAAGCTACCATCATCAGAGACCCCACTGTGATGACTTCAAATGACACTTTCCTCATCTGCTCTCTTGACAAAGTGTGAGATTGACTCTGTTGGCTCTAGGATTGCTTTTTGTTTTAAATAGCACATGTTTTGATCAGGCATTTCTGTTCACGTTATGTTCAGACGCGGCGGTGGGCCAAATTCTTCCGGGTTGTTTTAACACTTCCGGCGGTCACCGCGCGAAATACAAAAGAACGTCAGAAGAAGAGAGTTGTTTTTGTAGCGGACAGTGCAGGGGGTAAAATAAAGAACGTAGCCTACTACTTTGAGCTCGGTACACAGCAAGCAAGCGAGTATCCACTGTTAGCCAGGTCAGATAACGTTATCGTCGACAATGACGAGCACTTTCTTGTAAAACATACCTGGACTCCAACAAAGAAAGCTTCAGATGGTTTTCTGTCCTCCGAGCGCAGCTCGAGCCACTTACGTCTATAAGACCTGCAGACGTTAACGTCATTCCCTGGAATGCGAGAATTAATGAGCCAGTTACATGGCGTTGCATTCTTAGACATTGCCGTTTGCTTTTATTTGGTATGTTACATACAATTGTCTAAATTATTAATTAATTCAGAGTTAGATGATATTGGAGCAGCCGGCCTTTTTCGTTTTCTTTTCTTTTTTGCCGGAAGTCGTCACACGACCACACCCGGGTCAAATGGGCGTGGCTACATAAGGTGAATAGCATTGTATTGTATTGTATGTTGTAATTCAATCTTAACTGTACTATTGTTTTTAAATTACGTTTAGTATTCATCTTGGAACCTTCTAGTGATCCATTCACTTGCCTGCTTATTAATCAACTTGATGCTGTTAAAGAGGTTAGACAGAGAGTCAAAGGCAAAATTGTTGCTTTTCATCATAGAAGAGAAAGAGAAGTAAAGACAGAGAATTAAAGACAAAGAGAAGTATAGACAAAAAGCATGCAAAATGAATGGCACACACTCTGCTCAGTCAGTTATTGAATTGAAAATATGTATGGCTGCATAGTTGTTGTTAAACTGCCGTAGTTGTTACTTTTATGCACTTCAGAGTAGGCTAGTAATGGCTGAGCAGCAATGCTTTACAGACATCTGGAAGATTTGGTGTATGCTACTAAACTGATTGGCCGACTCACGCAACGAATGCATTGTGAACTTGGCTGCTCTTTTGGCAAACTTTTAAAACCCTAGCTTAGTTGAAGTAGAAGTATTAATTCATCATTTTTATCTGTGGGAAAGAGGATGCTATTAAAGCAGACAAGGAATTTGCCTTTTGGAAAGATATATTTTTAAGCTTGGAGCTCAAGTACTGCTGTGAAGGTTTTGTTCACAAGCACAACAGCAGGTTGTTACAGTGTCCCGGCCGGAACACACAGCCCATAGCATTTCAGACTGTCAAGTGTTGACGAGTAATCTCTAGGTCTATAACTTATTGCATAATGTAGGCAAGCTTATTACATGTTCAGGTTTCCATCAGTGTCAGCTGACAGCAGGTGCCATCATGTGTTGGTAGGTAAACTACATGCCGTGTTTCATAGTCACATGGCCAATGACCCCACTATATCTGATGACAAATCTTTTTCCACATTGTGTTGTCATGTCAGCAACGCTTGTGTTATGATATATTTCTACCTTGCATGGAAAAGAAAAGATGTCTCATTAATGTGTATGTGTAGGCTATTATTGCAGTTAATGCCAATATTGGTTTTAATGAGTAACCCGGGTTGGGTATTGTTGTTTAGATTTGAATTCTGATTCTGCTTATCGATTCTGGTTCTTAACGATTCTCAATTCCGATTCTTTGAGGCGCGGGGTCACAGGCCACAGGTCACATGCTTATTTAAAAGATTTTTTTATTTTTATTTTACCCATTACACAAGTCATATTCATATTATCATAACATTACTTGTTGTTTATTATGAACTTTGTAAACATCAACAGTTTATAATTTTTTGTATAAAATCAGTCCATCTGATGGACTTTTCCTGCATTCGCGTATGGGCCGTTTCAACATTTTTTGAGTATATGGTCTTAAATTAAGGCTAGGTATTTTTTTGGGGGGTATTTGACAAAAATCAATCATAGTTATCATTTTTATACGATCCTAAGACCTATTTTCAAAAATACTCCTCAATTTACTCCTGGTCCATCTGATGGACCCATTGACTTCCATTGAAACCACTCTATTGGTACTCCCAGCAAATTTTCACAAAATTAATTTATTTCATTTATTTCAGCGGGCATCCTGGACCAAATACCTTGAACTTTGACCTTAATATCTAACCTTGGAGTTGGTAGAAATTTTGGGGGAGTTACATGGTCTCAAAGTCCATTGCGTAGTTGTCCCATTGATTTCAATGTTAATTTTGCACAAAAAGAACTTTTTTTTTTTTACTTCCAGCAAATTTTTCAAAAAATCATTATTTCCTTGATGTTACACATCTCACCTTGACTCAAGCGGTTAAAATTGTAGTTTCTAATGTGTTTGCCTATTTCCCCATATTCCCCCAGTTTTGGCATAGCAATCAATTCCATACAGTTTACATGAAATGTAAAAAAAACTGATTCCTATGCCAAAGATGGGAAAATATTATAAAACTGAATTTGACAGTCCACACTACTGATTTGAAGCCTTTAGACCAGGATAGATGCTGGACTAAAGCTCGTTTGTGTTTTTTGGGGAAAATGGCTGGTAGTCCAAAACATGCGCTTTTTGGATTTTTGGCTCAAAATATGAAAAAATACTATTTTTACAAAAAATCACAAAAAATACAAAAACCCACTGATGATGTCACAATGTCTGTGACATCATCAGTAATGTCATCAGTGACATATTATTGACAAAAAATCATCTCATGACATCACTGATGATGTCATAGGCTAGTGATGTCATAGCTATTGTGACATCATGCCTGCAAATCTTTGATACTAGGCATCTTGCAGTGGTGACTTTTGTAAAACACCCCAACTTGCCCATAATATCAGACCCAAAGCCAGTTTGTCTTTATGGAAATGGAAAAAAAATGCTTTTTTTTTTATGTACTTTTTTTTTTTTACTGTACTTACTGTACACTGGCATTTGAGGGGTTAAATTCGAATAGGTATGAAATGTTGGTATGAGGTATTAGGGAAGAAGTTACCAATGAATTATAAACAGTCAAAAATTTAAAAATTTAAATTAATATTTATAAATTAGTACAGAATGCCCGTTAAGGTCCATCAGATGGACCAGGAGTAAATTGAGGATTCCGCGGCAGCAGGGTACAAGGGTTAAATGAACACTTTATGCAGCGGTCCGGTCCACGCAAAATTTAGGAATCAATCAGCAGAATCAAAATTAAAATTTCAATTCCTTTGGAATCAGAATTTTGGAACCCGTTTGATGCCCAACCCTAAACCCAACCCAAGTAGCCAGCCTGCTTCTCAACATCAGAACCATACCTTAGTTGATTTTTGACGATGGAAACGAGGAAGCTGTTGATCATTCAATTTCCCACATTGCATTCAACCTCCAGCACATCAAAGAGAAGTTGGCACTGTCACTCAAGGCCCTGCAGAAGCGATATATAACGTCCGATTCTGTGGTGACCAGCGAGGATGGAGACGCTAACCTCCTCTGCTGCGCCCTGGAGGCCATTTTCATCCACGGCATCAAGAGCAAGTACATCCGCTCTGAGGTGGGGGGCCGCAGTAGGAAGGGGGACCGGGGGCCCCTCCCCGAACCGTTCTTCTGGACTCTGCTCAAGACCGTCACCCACCGGTGAGTGGAAGACAGACTGAGGGCACATTTACACTTTACAGATAATAGGACTTCATTCAATCGTACATCTGTTAATTATTAAAGCTGTGTTCACACCGAGATATTTATTTTTCGCTCTGTCGCTTGATTCAACCCTTTGGAATCGCTCTGTTTAAATTGCTCGTCAACAGGCACACGAATTGACGTGGGGGCTATAACGTTACGCAATGTCATGATGTTTGTCCACTACGAGCCACCGTAGATGTTTACAAGCTAAGCCTATCAGCGTGCTCCAAACACGAGCTCCATACCGGTAGTACAGACTTCACTTAATGTCAGCTGTCAGCCTGTCAATGCGGTTTGTTGCCACACAATAAACCAGCGGTTTGTTCCAAGCCAGTGTGATCCTTGACTCGCTCTCACACGGCAGCCAATCAGCGTTGAACAGCGAGCGACTGATGCCAGCGTGTTTTCGCTCGAGTTGGGATATTTCATCTGGGGCGACGAGCGTATTTTCTCCCTATCGCTCTGTCTCTGTCGCTCGGACGCCCAGCGATTTTTCTCCCGGGCGAATATACGCTCAATCGCTCGTTTGCATTGACTTTGTATGTAAACTCGATGCCAGCGAAAAACTTTAATAGGTCGGTGTGAACGCAGCTTAACACTGTTAATTTTAGATTGTTCTCGAAAAGCCTAGTCTCTTTTGTGCTGTCTTGCATGGCGTGATACCTTTGCGAAGTAAAGTCACGATATAACGACAGAACGTGCTCTGTTACCTTCCCAGGGATGTGATCACGGAGCTGGAGAAGCTGAGCTTTGTGGGCACGGACGTGGGCCGCTGTCGGGCATGGCTGCGCCTGGCTCTCAACCACGGCCTGCTGGAGTGCTACCTCGCCTCGTTGTTCCGGGAGGGAAAGCTGCAGGCCCACTACCAGCCCGCCGCCCTGCTCCTGAACCTGGAGGAGAGGGAAGTGCTGCTCAGCTACCTCCAGGGTCTGGCCTCACTCACATTCAGCCTCTCTTACAAGTCGGCCGTCCTCAACGAATGGACCACCACCCCTCTGGCCCTGGCCGGACTCTGCCCCATGTCCCAGGCGGACGCGCTCGACCCGCCCCTCAATGGGGGGAACCCTGCCGTGTCCAGGCCCGTGCGTAAGGAATCGTGGGATACAGCGTCTCAGTCGTCCGGCTCATCGGATGCCGCGCCGGACGTGCAGAGAGGATGCCCGGGCGTGCAGGTGGTGGGGAGGGGAACCGGGGGATTGCCGGCGGGTAGGACTGCACTCACTTCATCTAACTTGAGCCTCGACACCACCGGCTCCTCTCAGCTCTCCTCCAGCCTGAGCTCGGACAGCCTCCTGCAGGGCCAGGAGCCCCGCAGCCCAGCTGGGGAGCAGTGGTCCTCCTGTGACCTGGATCTGTCCTCCCCCAATGTCAACAGCAGCACCAAGAGGCCACTCAAAGAGTACGTGTGGTGGGTGAGCATGTGTGGTGGTGGGATACGTTGACTCATAAGTGCCTGACCACCATAAGATGAATGGTATCGTGGTTAGAACGGGGTCTGTTATTGGCGAACATTCACTATCGTCCCAAAGCCAAAAATAAGTTTCAAGAGTTAAGATTATCTGCTGTATAGTCATTTGTGTTGTATGTTTTTCAGTGATTTCTAAGAAAGAATGCAAGAGTCTTTTAGTCAATTACACATAGGAGTTCAGAAATCTTAAAGCATGGATTTTACTACACAAATAATAGGCAGTTCTAACTACTCTGATTCATTGCTGACAAGTGATTTCCCTGTCATGGGTCATGACTTCCTCATGTCTCTGCAGTATGCAGACTGACTTCCGGGAGAGCGGCCATTGCAGTCAGGACTCCATGCGTGAGGACTCCTATGTCTCCAGCACGGGTCCGGACCACTTCTCTGAGACTGCCACTTTCAGTGGCTCCGACAGTGAGACCCACGGTCCCACTACGCCCTTCCCAGACCTCATGGACCAGGTCCCAACCTCGATCCTTGCCGACGTAGAACCGCCACCTCAGCCATCAACCAACGAAAACCATCCTAACCACTCGGAAGAGTGCTTTAATGCCTCTTCTGAAATACGCTCGGACACCGACACGCCCTCCGCCGTCAGCGAGCCTGTGGAGAGAATCGACGCCACAGGTACCGAGGGGAACACTGAGCTCATGCGGAAGGAGAGGGAAGCAGAGAGCAGCTCCGAGCCTTCAGCAAATGTACGCCCACATCACTCCAACAGCATTCTCAGCAGAAAGATGTCCTCAGACTCTCTATCGGTAAGTGCATTTGCAGAACACGTCTTGGTCAATATGTTGCACGCACAACAAAAACCACAGGCCTCACTTTGCCTCTGTCAGAGCCCATCATAAGACTGACTTTGACCACAGTCAACGTCACTGTGATCCATGAATCAATGAAATCATTTAGTTCCGCTGTGTTGTGGTTCTGGAGTACAGCTTCAGGGGCTGTTCACACAGAACGTGTGTATTTCAGATCAGTACGCTTTGGAAATCATGTCGAGAGTGCTTCCAGCGCGCACAGACCACAGTCACGGAGCGTTCACGGTCACACGGACGGTAGCCAGCTAGTTTTGTCTGTTTGATGTTGTTGATTGTTTGCACTGTAAACATGAAAGCCAGATTATTGACAATTCTTGCAGCAGTGGAGGTTGAAGATCCCCCTGGCAGGAGAAGAGGTAGGAGGAGTGACTGACGAGCAGCGTGCTTTTCC
>NW_028150739.1:20000-25878 GCF_964638095.1 Poromitra crassiceps | reverse complement strand
TGAAGCCCTTCCTGCCCACTCAGTCCGCCTTCTTCTGCCTTACGTCTTCTGTAACTGTACACCATGAAAACCACACATACCGCAATCTCACAACGCAGGTACATCTCTACAATCAATGTGTAAACGTCCATGACTGTCCACCGAGCCCCCGGAGGGAGGCGGGGTCATGTTCGAGTCCAGCCCCGGGAGGGAGGCGGCTTCATGTTCGAGTGAAATCTAAAGAGTAAAAGACATATCGGACTTTCCTTTGTCTGTGTGTGTCTGCAGAATGCCATTGATTTCGGACTAAAATAAGATAAAAAAGACTATGTTTCATCCGTAAAAGAGGGATCAAGTGTTGGACAGGGAGAGAGGGGGGTAAGGAGGGGAGGAGTGAAGGAGGAGGGGGTGTCTCCTCTCTTCTCTTCTCTCTTCCTCTTTCCTTCTCTTTCTCTCGTTCCCTTTCACTTCAGGATGCAGGGAAAAAGCAGTCGACCAAACGTGTGTGAAGGTTCTGAACCTGCGTTCTTTGGCAGGGGTGAAGGAGTCAAGGTTCTTGACTTTTTTGGTCCCGACGTTTCCCCGAGAGGCAGCTGGCCAACCCGCTCTCACTTGCAATGCGTCAAATACTGACGTTCGGTCAGGAACCCTTGCCGCCACTTGTCGAAGAGAAAGGTAGCCCTCTCGAGGGCTAGTCACGAGTCATGTACATGACTAGTCACGGCTAGTCACGTTACCTTGTCCTGACACCGGTGTGGTGTCACGGGGTCCTGACGGGGTCCTGTGACCGGGTGTGGTGTCACGGGGTCCTGACACCGGTGTGGTGTCACGGGGTCCTGACGGGGTCCTGTGACCGGTGTGGTGTCACGGGGTCCTGACACCGGTGTGGTGGCACGGGGTCCTGACACCGGTGTGGTGTCACGGGGTCCTGACACCGGTGTGGTGTCACGGGGTCCTGACACCAGTGTGGTGTCACGGGGTCCTGTCACCGGTGTCAGGACCCCGTGACACCACACTGGTGTGGTGTCACGGGGTCCTGACGGGGTCCTGTGACCGGTGTGGTGTCACGGGGTCCTGTCACCGGTGTGGTGTCACGGGGTCCTGTCACCGGTGTGGTGTCACGGGGTCCTGACACCGGTGTGGTGGCACGGGGTAATGTCACCGGTGTGGTGTCACGGGGTCCTGACACCGGTGTGGTGTCACGGGGTCCTGACGGGGTCCTGTCACCGGTGTGGTGTCACGGGGTCCTGACACCAGTGTGGTGTCACGGGGTCCTGACACCGGTGTGGTGTCACGGGGTCCTGACACCGGTGTGGTGTCACGGGGTCCTGACACCGGTGTGGTGTCACGGGGTCCTGACACCGGTGTGGTGTCACGGGGTCCTGTCACCGGTGTGGTGTCACGGGGTCCTGACACCGGTGTGGTGTCACGGGGTCCTGTCACCGGTGTGGTGTCACGGGGTCCTGTCACCGGTGTGGTGTCACGGGGTCCTGTCACCGGTGTGGTGTCACGGGGTCCTGACACCAGTGTGGTGTCACAGGGTCCTGACACCGGTGTGGTGTCACGGGGTCCTGTCACCGGTGTGGTGTCACGGGGTCCTGACACCGGTGTGGTGTCACGGGGTCCTGTCACCGGTGTGGTGTCACGGGGTCCTGACACCAGTGTGGTGTCACGGGGTCCTGACACCAGTGTGGTGTCACGGGGTCCTGACACCGGTGTGGTGTCATGGGGTCCTGACACCAGTGTGGTGTCACGGGGTCCTGACACCGGTGTGGTGTCACGGGGTCCTGTCACCGGTGTGGTGTCACGGGGTCCTGACACCGGTGTGGTGTCACGGGGTCCTGACACCAGTGTGGTGTCACGGGGTAATGTCACCGGTGTGGTGTCACGGGGTCCTGTCACCGGTGTGGTGTCACGGGGTCCTGTCACCGGTGTGGTGTCACGGGGTCCTGACACCGGTGTGGTGTCACGGGGTAATGTCACCGGTGTGGTGTCACGGGGTCCTGACACCGGTGTGGTGTCACGGGGTCCTGTCACCGGTGTGGTGTCACGGGGTCCTGACACCGGTGTGGTGTCACGGGGTCCTGTCACCGGTGTGGTGTCACGGGGTCCTGACACCGGTGTGGTGTCACGGGGTCCTGACACCAGTGTGGTGTCACGGGGTAATGTCACCGGTGTGGTGTCACGGGGTCCTGTCACCGGTGTGGTGTCACGGGGTCCTGTCACCGGTGTGGTGTCACGGGGTCCTGACACCGGTGTGGTGTCACGGGGTAATGTCACCGGTGTGGTGTCACGGGGTCCTGACACCGGTGTGGTGTCATGGGGTCCTGACACCAGTGTGGTGTCACGGGGTCCTGACACCGGTGTGGTGTCACGGGGTCCCGACACCGGTGTGGTGTCACGGGGTCCTGACACCAGTGTGGTGTCACGGGGTCCTGACACCGGTGTGGTGTCACGGGGTCCTGACACCAGTGTGGTGTCACGGGGTCCTGACACCGGTGTGGTGTCACGGGGTCCCGACACCGGTGTGGTGTCATGGGGTCCTGACACCAGTGTGGTGTCACGGGGTCCCGACACCGGGTGTGGTGTCACAGGGTCCTGACACCAGTGTGGTGTCACGGGGCCTGACACCGGTGCATCCTTCCCCCTCTCTCCCTGTCTAAAGCCTTTGATTTTGGGCTGTCTCCAGTGTTGGGCAAGTTACTTTCAAAATGTAATATACTACATATTACTAATTACTTTCATTTGAAAGTAATAAGTTACTTTACAATATTACTTTCTGTGTAGAGTAACTCGTTACTTATTACACTACTTTTGCATTACTTTCACCAAAACAACAGCAGCAGCAGAATGACATCGCCGCGGCGGAACCATCCCGAAAAATTATGTCAACCGCCTTGAAGTCAGTGTAAAGTTTAAACAATCCAATGTTTTCTTTATTCTGTATTCTTTTCCTTTGTTATTGTCATCTGTAGTGGTTATTTGCATAAAAACAGTTTGATTAGGAAATTATTGTATCTTTATTTAAATATGTGCTTTGATGTAACTCAATTTGTAACTAGAGTTACTTGACAAACTAACTGGTATATTACTGAAATCCTATAAGTAATAAGTTATATTACTGAGTTACTGCTAAAAGTAATATATTACATGTAATATGTTACTTTTGTAATGAGTTAGTTGTAATGAGTCCTCCCCTCTCCTCTCCCTCCTCTCCTCCTCTCCTCTCCTCTCCCTCCTCCTCTCCTCCTCTCCTCTCTCCTCTCCTCTCCTCTCCTCTCTCCTCTCCTCCTCTCCTCTCCTCTCCCTCCTCCTCTCCTCCTCTCCTCTCCTCTCCCTCCTCCTCTCCTCCTCTCCTCTCTCCTCTCCTACTCTCCTCTCCTCTCTCCCTTCCTCTCCTCTCCTCCCTCTCCTCCTCTCCCTCCTCCTCTCCTACTCTCCTCTCTTACTCTCCTCTCTCCTCTCCTCTCCTCTCCTCTCCTCCTCTCCTCTCCTCTCCTCCCTCTCCTCTCCTCTCCTGTGTGTATTGACAGAGGAGGCATGCATTTTGCTAAAGCATGGGCTGATGAATCATTGATGTATCTGTAGAGGTTTCAGGAGCAGCCGGATGTAAATAAGTGAGGACGAGCTATGGGGTATAGTGAGCTGATATTCAGCCCTCCCAATGAAACATTGATGAGGTGTGTGTGTGTGTGTGTGTGTGTGTGTGTGTGTGTGTGTGTGTGTGTGTGTGTGTGTGTGTGTGTGTGTGTGTGTGTGTGTGTGTGTGTGTGTGCGTGTGCGTGCGTGTGTGTACACACACGTGTGTGTGTGTGGATTGTGAGGGCTATTTAAGAAGGCCAGATATGACAGTTGTTTACCACTAGGGGCTAGACACTGAGGAACTCTCAGGGAGGAAGGGAGCGGTCAAGGGAGAAGGGCTTGAAGGCTGTAAGTATGAATGATAGAAAGACGGGAGGAAACGGAAGGAGGAAGGTATAGAGTGAGGAGTGTGATGGAGAAGATGGAGGGAGGATCAAAAAAGAAAGGGAGAAAGAGAAGAGGGGGAGAAAGAAGAGGAGAGGGGGAGAAAGATGGGTGAGGATGAGAGGGGAGAGATAGACAGAGAGACGTGTGGATAATGTTACTCGTCTAGGGGACAAATGTTAGACTACTGTGACATGAAGAAGACAGACATGTCAGGGTAATAGAGTAGCACATGCATGCACACACACACACACCAGTGATCACAAAGACACACAACACGAGCACACCAGTGATCACAAAGACACACACACACACACACACACACACACACACACACACACCACACTGGTGTGTGTGTGCGTGTGTGTGTACACACGCACACACCAGTGATCACAAAGACACACACACACCAGTGATCACAAAGACACACACACACACACACCACACTGGTGTGTGCGTGTGTGTGTACACACGCACACACCAGTGATCACAAAGAAACACACACACACACACACACACACCAGTAATCACAAAAGGCTCTTTCACACACAGATCACGCAAAAATTGCAGTTTAGGAGTCTCGCAAAGCCCGCAACCTCGCCACATAAATTGCTTTCACACAGAGCCAAGCAGCACGGCCACATTCCCGTCCTGCAGTGTACTTTCAGGTGAAATCCCCTGCTCCCGGATTGAAAGGCGAGCACCACTCGCATGGTGGGCGGACTCGCCTTAACAAAACGGGCTCCGCCGCGGAGTGCATCTGCCGACTTTCTGGCAGCGAAGTGTTGCATGAATTGCATTCAAGGAAAGCCAACTTTATTTACAACACATTTCATAGAAGTAAATTCACTGACTAAGCAGATGGATATGGTGTCATGGTGTAATTCGTTGTGTAATGTGTTGGCCACATGCAGCATGGTAACCAGGCTTTCAATATTCATCTGATCGACTTTATGGATGCATCATGCACCATCATGTAGCCTATTAGGTACAAGGCTAATTCTTATCTTTTGGTTCCATTTTTGTGTAAAGCAAATTATTCCCATTAAGTAGCCTAATTAGTGTCCGTAGCCTACTCCGTTCTGAAAGACGACCCCCCGCATATCAAACAGCTGCAGTCTGCATAACGTTCGTCGGGGGAATAGTATAGGCTATAAATGCACATTACTACTTAACGTTAAGGCTGGCTCACACTACAGGATTTTCGGGCCGATTTATGCCCGATTCACCCCTCCCGAGAATCGGAGGAGAAATCTGGCCTGGCAGCTTGCCAAGCTTGGTCGGGCCCGACGTTCGGCACCGATTATCTTGTAGTGTGAGCTGTTTGCAGATCCAATCTTAAGCCTCCCGATCTGCTCAAAGCCTCATCGGGGCCGTCCCGATCATATCAAACATGTTTGATATTTAGGACTGAAAATCTGCGCGAATACATCATTCTGCTGCTGCGCGAGACTCCCGTCGTTAATTGACGCGGCTCATTTGATGCGCTGCACTGCAGGCATTATAGGCTACCAAATACCAACAGCACAGAACCACGAGTATTTGGGGGAAAATGTCACTCATTTATATCACAATGAATGACCAATTAATAAAAAGTTGTTATATCGTAGTTTTGAGCCCCTGCCAGTCAGAGGCTGTAATCTCCTACCTGTCTATCAGCCAGGCAGTGTGGGGAAAAGGCATTGCTGCTGCGGGAAGCAATCCAGTACTATCCAAACTTTTGCCGATCTCATGACATGCAGCAGGCAAATATATTTTGGTAGTGCATGTGTTTGTGTTCTCACTTGTACAGACAATAGACTCGCGTTGTTTACACGCATGCTAACTACCGTGAGATTCATTTGTTTGGCGAGACGGGCATGAAAATGAGGAAACGAGAGAGAGAGGTGAGGTGGGGGCGGAGCGCTTTGGTCACTGCTGGAACCCCAAAAAC
>NW_028150739.1:0-15000 GCF_964638095.1 Poromitra crassiceps | reverse complement strand
GCATGACCTCCAGCATGCAGCTAGCCCAGGAGGTCCTGAAGGACCCCCCGGTGGCGTCCGAGGAGCCGCCTGCTCCGCTGAAGGGGCTTGAGATGTTTGCACAAACCATTGAGACTGTCCTGCGTCGTATTAAAGTCACCTTCCTGGACACTATCATCCGCATCGAGCACCAGCCCCTGGCCCTGGAAACATGCATTGCCTTAGAGGTGCACATCAAATGGCTGGAGTACTGTGACATGATGGTGCGGGACCCAGCCAGCCAAACGACTGTGCCCGTCGACATCCGCCAGCCTCGCTCCTTCCTGCACAAGAGTCTCCAGCTGAGCTCTGTTCAGCTGTTCTATGACAGCACCGAGACAGCACAGGGTCCTTCAGAGGACCCTCAAGGTTCAGCCACAGCTAGTGAAGGAGAGGAGGAGGAGGAAAAAGAGGAGAAGCCCCCGGCAGCCCTCTCCTGTCCTCCTCCTCCTCAGCCGCTGCTCATAGGAAGCTGCTCCGGCTTCATCAAGACCATAAAGTTCAAGCAGAATGAGATGCTGCCCGGACCAAAGTTGGAGTTGGATGTAAAGCTGGGCTGTGTCCACATGCTGCTGTCTCCAGATCAAATAACCCATCTGACAGACCTGCTGGCAGCTTTCAGCATAGACACTGAGCCAGAGAGTAAGGAGGGCGAGGGGCTGCACAGCCGTCCTGTAGACACTGAGCCAGAGAGTAAGGAGGGCGAGGGGCTGCACAGTCGTCCTTTAGACACTGAGCCAGAGAGTAAGGAGGGCGAGGCGCTGCACAGCCGTCCTTTAGACTCCAACGACCTGCGTCTGCTCGAGGAGGATTGCGGCAAGCAGCTGGGTTCCAGCCCCCGGGATGGGGTGTCGGACACCATGGCCGACCTGGAACCCGACCTCAGCGGCCTGGAGAACGGAGACATATTTTACTCCATGGGTCCTGCTGGGATGATGAGCAGTGCATTACTGCAACTGACACTGACTGGCCTCACCCTAACTCTGTTGCAGGATGACCTGCCCCCCGGCATGGATGGGGTCCAGGTGTGTCAGGTGTTCTTCCGGGAGCTGGCCTTCTTCAAGGACAGCATGTTCAGCGAGAGAGACTTCCACCATCTGAGAGGCAGCTTCGCCAAGGCCTGTCCGCACTCCAACCTCAGACTGACGGGGGTGGCGGTGCAGGTTGCATGTGAGATGCGCAGCGGGAATCGCCACAATCATGCCATGACCTCAGACCTCTCCTTCAGCAGGCTGGAACTGTTAGAGTGTCTCTGGGAGGACAGCAAGCCTCAGTACAGCGAGTTGCTCCAGTTCCACAGAGCTGGTTTGTTCACAGTTGGAGCTGCAGCCAGACTGTGCGCCAAGTTACACTACAGCCTCAATGAAAAACACCTGCGCAAGGGTAAGCGGCAGGTGGTGCGTCGGGACAGTGTGGTGAGAGTGCAGCTGGCAGAGCTGAGCACTGAACTGAACCTGGACATCCTCAGTCGCCTGGGGAGCCTGAGCAAGGCCTTCAGCCACTGTCCCAGACAGACTGCTGGACCTGGACATGCGCAGACCCAGAGCAGTGAGCTGCACTCCTACTTCTCCCTCCTGTCCCCCAACGTCATCCTCAAGCTCCGCTTCCCCATACCGGACCTGCATCCCCTCCCCAAGCGTTGTCCGCCCAGGGTGGTGCGGCAGGAGACCCTGTTGCTGGAGCTGACGGAGCTGGAGGTGAAGCACCAGGAGGCTCCGGACCTCCAGAGTGAGCAGGCTGCCCCGGGACAGCCCTCTGGGCCCTGCCTCACCCAGTTGCTAGAGGCCTCCTTCACTGACATGCACGGGTCATATGAGGGCTGGGAGGGAGGCTCTTTTCCCTGTATCAGAGTGAAGAAGAACCATGACTCCCTGCCCAGGGTATCCGTGCGTGTGAGCGGTGGAGATCCCCAGGGCACAGGAGCAGATCTGGGCGTGCTGGTCCACAGCCTGGCCAGGGACCTGGGGGCCAGGTTCTTCGAAAGCCACTGTGAACTCCAAGACAAAATCAGCTCTCCTTTCTCCTCCAACCGCACCATGTTTGAGACCGAGGAGATTGTGATTCCAGCCAATCCAGAGCAGATGTGTCAGTTCCAGGCCCAGTGTGTGGCCCAGTGTCAGTGTGCCATGGACATCAGTATGCCGCTGGTCTACATCCTCCTGCCCAGCAAAGAGGCCTTCCAGAGCATGTATAACAGGATCAATAATGATCTGTTGATGTGGAAGCCCCCTCCCCCCTCGGCCCACAGCCCCCGCCACAGCCACTATCACCGTAACGAGTTCAAGCCCTGCAAGTCGGTCTTCAGACTGGACTCTGATTCAGAGGAAGATGAGACTCAGTTCTACTCGGCCAACGAATCTAGAAGACAGGTGGAGCCCCACCCTAACCACACCCTCAGCCTCGTCTCCCTCACAGTTGTCATTGGCAAGGGCCGTCTCCAAGCCATGACAGACAGGAAGGAGGACCACAACCACGGGGAGATCGTACTCGACCTGGAAGGGGGGAAGATATTCAGTGTGGCACAGCACCAGAACAACCCCAATCTCAACTTTCTGTGTGTGGAGAGCAAGCGGGTGGCGCTCTACCACCGAGCGCTGGTGAAAGACCCCCCCATCCCTGAGTGGTTGGTGATGCCCAGCTTCACTCCCCCAAATCACCTGGACCCTACCATCTACCCCACAGAAGTGGGTGTGACCAGTGTGAGCGGCAGGGTTAGTGAGCCTCAGATGTTGTCCACAGCCATCAAAATCACCATAGACCCCCAGAGGAAGGTCAAGGAGTTCCTGGTTGCTCTTCTGCTCCAAGGCGCCACCATGCGATATTACATGACCCAGACCAATCAGAGTTGGCATGAGCAGCTGGTTGACTTCCTGGATGTCATCGATGACCCCATCCTGGGATACACACCATCTGCCATCATTACCGTCCTCCATATACACCTCACTACCTGTGCCGTGGACTACAGGCCCCTGTATCTGCCACTGCGAGTGTTGTTCACCACAGAATCCTTCTCTCTGTCCAGTAATGTCATTGTAGACACTGCCACCTTCCACCTCAGATTTATCCTGGATGACTCTGCCTTCTATCTCTCTGACAAGTGTGAGACTGACACTGTGGACCTGAGGAGAGACTATGTGTGTGTTCTGGACATTGACCTGCTGGAGCTGGCCATCACCACATGGACAGGCTGTGCCACGGGCAAGCAAAGTCAGCCTCTGTTTGAGCTTCGTTGTTCCAACAACATGGTTCACCTCCTTACCTGTGCAGATTCCTGTGCTGGCCTGGTCAACCTGCTGCAGTACCTGATCTCCCAGGGTGACCTGCATCCCCCGCCGCGACACACCTCGCCCACCAAGATCTCTGGACAGAAGTTACCGCTGTCAGAAAGCCCCGCCTCCTTGCTGCCCTGCCCACCAGCTGAGACCGCTGAAATCAACCAGTATGATCTGGCTGATGCCTTGATTGACACAGAGAACAGCCAACAAGAAGAGGGTTTAGATCCAGGCTCACTCTCAGTACCACAAGGCTCGCTTGTCTCCGACTACCTGTTCCCCAGTAAGGCCTCCAGGCAACGCCCCTCTGTCCTGCAGAGAAAGGAGTCGCAGGCAATTATGTCAGAGGGAGGCTCCGAGGGCTCCACTGACAACGAGGACTTCTGCATCCTGGAGGCTCCAGGCATGGGCATTCCTCTCAAGGATGGAGAGCCTGTGGTGAGGGTGCTGTCCCAGGGGCCCATAAGGTTGAAGGATGGCCACTTCTCCAGGCCACGGGGCAGCTCAGACCTACTGCTGGCCCCCAGTTGCTTCCCCGTGGCCCAGAGCAGGGTGGTGCTGCGAGAGATTTCTGTAGTCTGGCATCTCTACGGGGGCAAGGACTTCGGGGGCAAGCCCATCTCCATACATGCCCAGCATGTAAATAGGGGCCGTTCAGTCCCCGTTGGTGTCCGAGGCTCCCCGTCCCGCTCTGTGCCTTCCCCCCGACCCCAGAACTCCTGGCGCTGGGCTGGAGGCAGCGGTCGTCAGCACACACTGCTCATGGAGATCCAGCTTACCAAGGTGTCCTTCCAGCATGAGTCCTATGCGGTGGCGGTGGATGGGCAGGAGAGAGAGGGACTGGTTGGGACTGGGGTCAGGGTGGGTCCAGGCAGGGAACAGCCCCTCTCCAGGCAGGTATTCATCGTCCAGGAACTGGAGGTTCGAGATCGACTGGCCTCCTCGCAAATCAACAAGTTCCTCTACCTCTACACCAGTGAGAGCATGCCGCGCCGCACCCACTCCAACATGTTGACAGTGAAGGCCCTGGAGGTGTGTCCAGAGTCGGGTCTCGGGGGTCCAGAGTGCTGTCTCAGAGTCAGCCTGCTGCCCCTTCGCCTCAACGTTGACCAGGATGCATTGTTCTTCCTGAAGGGTTTTTTCAGTAATCTAGCTTCCTCTGTTAACTCTTACCTGCCTGTGGATCCTGCAGCCGAAGTGAAGGCAGACCCCTCCCAGAAGTCGTCTGAGGAGGAGTCAGATGACGGTCTGGGACCTGACTTAACAGCCTCCGTGGAAACTACACATAGCGAGCAGAGCTCCTCTGCCTCCTCCACTGACCAGCCAATCTACTTCCGGGAGTTCCGTTTCAGCTCTGAAGTGCCTATCTGGCTGGACTATCAAGGCAAACATGTAGTCGTTGAACAGGGAACATTTACTGGGATTCTGATTGGCCTGGCCCAGTTAAATTGCTCAGAACTCAAGCTGAAGAGGCTCTTCTGCAGACACGGTCTCCTTGGCGTAGACAAAGTGATCCAGTATGCCGTCACCGAATGGCTGACGGACATCAGGAAGAATCAGCTGCCGGGCATTCTGGGAGGTGTCGGCCCCATGCACTCTGTTGTGCAGCTCTTCCACGGAGTTCGGGATCTGTTCTGGATGCCCATAGAGCAGTACAGGAAAGACGGACGCATTGTCCGGGGTCTCCAGCGTGGAGCAGCGTCCTTCGGCACCTCCACAGCCTCGGCTGCTCTGGAGCTCAGCAACAGGCTGGTGCAGGCCATACAGGCCACAGCAGAGACGTTGTGCGCCGTCACTGAGGGCCGGGCCCCCTCCAGCCGTCCTCGCCGAGCCCCGCAGCCTGCGGACCTCCGAGAAGGTGTGGCCAAGGCCTACGTCACCGTCCGAGGGGGAGTGATCGACACGGCTCAAACCCTGTGCGACGCAGCGGCCCGCGGCCACAAGCAGACAGGTCTCCCCGGCGCTGTGGGCGGCGTCCTTCGACAGACCCTGCCCACTGTGGTTCGGCCCCTAATAGTGGCCTCTGAAGCCACTTCGAATCTACTGGGCGGCATGCGCAATCAGATCAAACCAGATGCCCGGAAGGAGGACTTCTTAAAATGGCGTACAGAGGACGGCCAGGAGTGATCACTTTGTTGTTGAGAGTGTATGCAGAAGATGAGTGATGATTTGAAGATGATTTGGAAATACTCATGTACTCTGCATTGACTGTGTATGTGTGTGTAATGTATTAACGACTGAGAGGGTGTTCCAATGCAAAGAAGGGGGAAAAAAAGCTACCTTGCACCCAGTAACTTGCACCCATTCACATGGACATACAGATTAGTCCTGTTTTCCCTTCTGATGCAATCAGGTTGCACAAAACACCGGACTTAACGTCCGAGTTAAGATTTCCATAAAACAAAATCTGTTGCACAAAACCCTCCTTAAGGTTGAACATTTTAAGGAAGACTTAAGGACAAGACTTAAGGGTGTTTTGTGCTACCGGTTTTATTTTGTGGAAACCTTAACTCGGACCCTAAGGAAAATCTTAACTCAAGGTGTTTTGTGCTGCACATTGTAATGTATTGTACGATGTCAAAAAAAAATGGCCACTTGATGCTGGACCCAAAATGGAGTCGTTCCCGTTCACCCCTATGTTAAAATGCCCCACTTTGTAACAGGATTACTGTGTTTACAGCATGGTCCAAAACACTGTTTTGGCTTATAGGCTACAGGTAAAAACCCTTTCATAATTGTACGGGGGTAAATTTTGATATAATAACTTGCCCGTTTAGAATGGGTGGTGTGGTGTCTGTGGCAGTGTCAGTCACAATTGTGATGTCACTCGATCAACTGTGATGTCATCAGTGATGACACTCGAGGTGATGTCACTGATTATGACATCACTGATGATGTCATCAGTGATGACACTCGAGGTGATGTCACTGATTATGACATCACTGATGATGTCATAAATCCTTCCCTGCTGAGGTTATATCACAATGCCTATGTCTTTATCACCCAAAGTTTTTTCCCCAAACAGGTGCAGTGACGTTTTCTCTTCTCTTCACCTACAAAGTGCAAAAGCCACCATGTCTCTGTTGTCTCAACGGCTTCAGATGAAGCCTGTGATCACCGGTGTGAAGTATTTCCTCATCTCGTACAGCCTCATAATTTGGTTCACAGGAGTGATCCTGCTGGCGGTTGGCGTGTGGGGGAAGGTGAGCCTGGAGGCCTTTTTCTCCCTGTTTGACAAGAGCATCAACGCGACATATGTCCTCATTGGGACCGGAGCCATCATCGTTATTTTCGCACTGTTCGGCTGCTTCGCTACATGCTGCAGAAGCCCATGGATGCTCAAACTGTATGCCGTGTTCCTGACCTTGGTGTTCCTGGCTCAGCTTGTGGCTGGAATCTCAGCCTTCCTCTTCAGGCATGAGATCAAGGCCACATTATCAGATGGATATTCATACGCTGTGGAGAACTACGATGGCAACAACCCACCAAGCACTGCAGTCGACACCATTCAACGTACTCTGAAGTGCTGTGGGAAGACAAATTACACCGACTGGATGGAGACCACCTACTTTAAAGAGAAGGGCATCCCTCCCAGCTGCTGTAAAGACCACACTAACTGCACACCAGAGAGCCTCAAAGACCCTGAGAAGTTTGGGAATGAGGTATACAGAGAGGGTTGCTTCTCACTGGTGACCAGCACGATGGAGTCCAACTTGGGAATCATTGCAGGAATCTCTTTCGGAACCGCCTTCATCCAGCTCATTGGAATATTCCTGGCCTGCTGCTTATCTCGATACATAACCAACAACCAGTATGAGGTGGTCTAGCAGTCTCCTTCCACAGGTTACTCTCCAGAGAGCAGAGGACAGGAGGACATGAGCAGGAGAAGTAACCCCAACAGGAAGTACTGTAGGCATCTCAAAAGACAGGCTGGAGGATAGAGAGATCAATCAACTTTTATTAGCAGACACATCGTCCATAGAAAGAACAGACAAACACATAACAATTAAAAGAAAACACGAAAGAGCACAGTAAAAAAAAAACTATAAAAGGCACTTATACCAAAATTGACTACTCCAGAGTGATGGAGCTGAAGCCAGACTACCTCAAGGCCAGCCTGAGGAGGGCGCAGCTTCGACGAGACAGACCGCAGCTGGACGAAACTCTGGAAGACTTCCAGAAGGTTCTGGAGAACGATCCAGGCCAGGACACTGCCAGACTGGCCTGCATGAGGTTACCTCAGCACATCATGAGAGGGATGAGAAGCTGAAGGAAGAGCTGATGAGTACCCTGAAGAAGCTGGACAACTTGTTCCCGAGACCTTTACGTGAATCCGTTTGGAAGTTAGGCACTTTTTATGTTGGGCACGCCCATTGCCGCAGTCATGTCCATTCCCACAGTCATGTGTACAACATTGCTGTTGTTGATGGTGGTGGTGATGATGATGATGATGATAATGATGTGTATTGTAAGCCCATGCCTGCTGGGCATACAATGTATGCATGACAATAATAAAGAATTTAAAAAAAATCATTCATTCATGCTTTCAATGTATTGTGTATTGTATTGTTGTACTGTTGTCTTGGACACCAGGGATCTGATAAATAAACAAACGCCCACTGTCTGCATGGGTGCGTTAAGTAAAAAAGAAAAAGGTGTTTTGTGCAACCGGCCCCGCCTGCTCTATTCCCTTCTGCCACTAGTACACTAGTATACAGATTCTTCTCACTGTTCTTTTAGTATGCAAACATATCAGCATCACGCTCTGACTTCATGGGTTTTAGCTTAAACTTACCATGTTAAAGAAACATGCTGATCAGTGCTGTCTGTGGTCTAATTCAGCCAGCGCTAGATGTGAACTGAAACGTCATTTGGATATCAGTTCACCTTGTTCGGGTGCATGGTGTGTGGTGTGAAGGGTCCCTGACTTTGGTCCACTTGCATCGGTTATTGATGTCTGGTCTCTCCTGGGAGATCCTGAAGTGTCCTTTCGTCAGATCCCTCCGGAGGTTGCAGCGGCAGGTGGTTTTCACCCTGACCTCACAACAACATGTCCTGGGATTGGTTCAACTTTGGCCCCGCAATGCTCCTACTCCCACCAATAGGGTACCGCAGGAATGAATGGGAAGTAGCAAATCGCCACCATGCTGTTTCGTAAGGGGAAAAGGATATGGGATTTTAGAATTTGGATTTCAGTTAAATCCATGAAATAGTCTGTGGTTAACAAAAGCTTGTGGGAGTGGAGATTTGTGTTCAGCAGGATAATCTCCACAAACTAGGACCACTTTTATGACTTTTGAAGCGTAAATGCTTTATTTTATTTTATTATTACTGTAAGGTCTGCACCATTGGGAAGATGTAACTTAATTACAGACAATTAAAAAGCATTTTGGTTTGGTAAAAGATTCAACACAAATACAGTTCAAAGTTGCTTTGGCATTGATCGCCACTCCCCCTCCTTTCTTTACATGATAATTCCCGTAGACATTGTATCCATAACCGATGGTTTCAGCCACGTTTCTGACAGAACTATAATGTCGCAGAGATGAATTGTGTCTATTTTATTTATTAAACTGCGTACATTTACTGTCAGTAAATGACATGTTAATCCATTGATGTTTTTGAGATCGTTTGGATTTTCAAGCTGTGTCAGGTCAGGGCCTGGGTTGGGGTGGATGTTACCTGATAGAAGAAGCAGGAGAATCACCTTGACTTTCCTTGCTGGGCCACTTCTCCAGCACTGCCTATATTGGCAGTGCTGGCAGAGAGCTGAAGCATCTTGATTCATCTTAGTTCTGAGTAAAGGAGGCTTTCTAACGCTCTCCCTGAGGAGGTCAGGCAAAATTAGTTTTACAGTACTGTATCTCCTAAAAACTGAACGGGTATGGAGAGCATTTAGGCCAGGGGACGCTGAATTTCACCATGGAAACACACAAATTAAATGATTGTAGGTCAGGTCCAGTGCCCACCAATTAAATGTCCCCATTTAATGACAGGAGAGCAACTTCGCCTCACATAGGTTGTTTTCAGGTGAGGTCACGTCAAGATGGCAACCGGGGCAAGACCATTAACCATTGGCTTGTTTGCAAACCATGTGATCATGCTGCGGGCCAACCAGCAGCAGGCTACAAAGCACTAGCGAAATCGAACAAGTTGCTGGAAAAATGGCTTCTCTTCATTGTATATGGATCATATCCTATATGTTTTGCAATCTTCTGGCGATACCTGCAGCGTGGTGCAGCATACTCACTTTCCTCCATTCTGCATAGTAGCTCTGGGAGAGCTGCCCCCCAGCGACGTCATCAGAATCACGTGGTTGCAAACAACCTATAGAGTACTGTGACTTTAAACAACCTATAGAGTACTGTGACTTTAAACAACCTATACAGTACTGTGACTTTAAACAACCTATACAGTACTGTGACTTTAAACAACCTATAGAGTACTGTGATTTTAAACAACCTATAGAGTACTGTGACTTTAAACAACCTATAGAGTACTGTGACTTTAAACAACCTATAGAGTACTGTGACTTTAAACAACCTATAGAGTACTGTGACTTTAAACAACCTATACAGTACTGTGACTTTAAACAACCTATAGAGTACTGTGACTTTAAACAACCTATACAGTACTGTGACTTTAAACAACCTATACAGTACTGTGACTTTAAACAACCTATAGAGTACTGTGACTTTAAACAACCTATACAGTACTGTGACTTTAAACAACCTATAGAGTACTGTGACTTTAAACAACCTATAGAGTACTGTGACTTTAAACAACCTATAGAGTACTGTGACTTTGCTTCTTAATTGGCCTCCTTAGTTATTCCTGTTAATGTTAAATACTGGCAGGGAGGGTTTAAAGACTCTCATTAACACACAGACACACATGCACACACACACACGCACACACACACACACATATCTTATAGTTGTATGGCGGTAAAGTACACATACACACACAAAACCCTCTGGTTGTATAGCTAGTGTGTGTGTATAGCACACACACACACAGGATAATTATTACCTTCATATGCAAACGCCCGCAGTGCCCGCCTGGCAGCCTGACGTTTTTTAAAGTGTGTACTTTTCTTATTTAATTAATTAAAACAATCGTCAATGAACTTTAAATTAGTCCAGCATAAAATAATCATCTCCGCTGTGTGTGTGTGTGTGTGTGTGTGTGTGTGTGTGTGTGTGTGTGTGTGTGTGTGTGTGTGTGTGTGTGTGTGTGTGTGTGTGTGTGTGTGTGTGTGTGTGTGTGTGTGTTAATAATTAGCAGGCAGTAAAGCGGCTGTGTTAATTGCATTTAGGATCCTGCCTGGGGAGAGAGAGGAGGAATGGAGAGAGAGAGAGAGAGAGAGAGGAAGAGAGAGAGAGAGAGAGAGTCAGTATCTCTCATCTCTTGTTCCTGAAATAGAGAATTCCCATGTATTCTGAGATATAAAATGGAGCATAGAGCCCTCAGGATCAGGCAAACAGACTCTCTCTCTCTCTCTCTCTCTCTCTCTCTCTCTCTTTCACACACACACACACACACACACACACACAGCCCCTGGGAGGACGGCGCTAACCTTAATTAGCCTAACACTGTGGTGAAATTGATTGAAATGCAGAACATCAATTATTAAGCCTAACTGTTTTCATAACCCCACACACACCCCGCCATGTAGCGCACGCAGGGGAGGTAGGGGGGATAATAGGGAGGTGGAGGTGTGTGTGCTGATAAGAAGGGAGAGGTGTGAATATGTGTGTGCGTGTGTGTGTGTGTGTGTGTGTGTGTGTGTGTGTGTGTGTGTGTGTGTGTGTGTGTGTGTGTGTGTGTGTGTGTGTGTATGTGTGTGCGTGTGTGTGTGTGGTATCTCATTACTAAGATCAGTAACAAGATAAGACGTCAAAACATGCGTATAGATTTTACACACGGGAAAACACACACACACACACACACACGGATGGATGGACACGTACGCACATGCACACACACACACACACACACACACACACATACACACACATACACACACACAGACACACACTCACACACACACGTACACACACAGACACGCACCCTCACCTACACATGAGTCACTTGGCATGGCAATCACAAACAAATTCACACCAACTCAGGCCGTCACCTTCACTTGGAGTCTGAGTGTGAAGAGAAGAGAAAGGAAGAGGTAAGAGAGGATGATTGATTGATTGATTGATTGATTGGTTAATGATCAGTTTGATCTAGTTCAACCTTTTTCTATTTTAAGTTTTCTTTGCACTTCAAAACAGTTGCCAGGTACTGTAATGCAGTAGTATGATTATTATTACATAATCTGCTAATTATTACTTCATAAGTCACATTTTTCACTGATGATGTAATGACATTAACTCACAACAGTGAGAAGAGTGTATTATCTGTATTCCTTTATTAGTATCATGACATAATCAGTTACAAACGTGAAACCCCTTGTGAAGGCATAATTGCCAATTAAAGTAATATCTTATTGCATTCTGCCAGTTATTACAGTCAACAGGTTTTACATCTTCACAATATTTTCAAGTTACTACAAGTTATTACATTATTAGGCAGTTATTACATTTCGGCAACAATCTCAGTATTTGGTAATAGCAGTAATATTATGCATATGTTAATATTTAGTAATGCTCGTAATATATAATCAAATGATGCTTCTCAGTCACTGGTCTTATGATTGAATCTCTCCACTGTCAGCTCTCCCTCAATCATCGTGTTTGGCCATGTTCTGGTGAAGAAGAGTCACATAAATCTGTTCATTAAATATTACATAAAATGCATGCTACTGAAACGCCCATCTGTTGTTGGCTAATGGCAGTGACATCATCAGCCAATAGCAGGTGGCCATTGCAGTAGCTTGCTTTTAACCAGTAGATGTCAGGCTTCACACAGATTTGGGTTTGTGGTTTAGTTCATCTTTAAAACTAAAGATATTTATTTTTGCAGAAATATTAAAATACTGAAAGAAGCTCGAGTAGTGCGGCAGTATGGCGCACTCATTACCACTTCCTCCCAAAAAAAGACACCCTGGTGTACCCTGAACAGTGAAGCCCCCCTGCTGTTAGCCAGCGACCTTTTGAACCCGAGCAGAGTGCAGGTCACGACCGGGTGACGGTGATGTCACTGCCACCACAAACACACTTCCTGCTGGGCCGTCTTAATGGTGCTGTGGCTTTACGGTAGAACTCGCAGGCGGCCAATAAGAATAAAGCATGTTGGAGTTGTAAAGAAAATCCACTTCCTGGATTGATTTGTGGCAAACTGCCTTCAAAACCTCAGTAAGAAAGAGGAGGGGGGGAATCACCCGTGGGGGGGGGTGGGGGTCGCCCGTTAGTGTTGGAGCTGCTGGTCAGATGCTTCACTGTTGTTTTTCTGTACATTGACCTGTCCATATGTAAGCCAGATGTATGGTTTTTAAGTAGCCCTCCACTTAAAAACCATTCAGCTGGACTCCACTCCCACATGGACAGTTGTGGTTTACTCAATGCTTTTAATGGTGTCACCTCCAGGCCGCTGTCATAGATCAAGCAAAGTGCTTTAACATTGTATGATCTGTCTATTATGTTGTATATGATCTGTCTATATGTTGTATATGACATGTGTTTGTGTTGACGTGTTGTATGACATGTTGTGTTTGTGTTGACGTGTTGCCGGGTGAAACATTGAAAAACTTTTCAGCAAGGTTTTCATCTGATAACCATGATCATGCTCTCTTCTCTCTCTCTCTCTCTCTCTCTCTCTCTCTCTCCAACATTGGATATTTAATATCGCCGATATACGCCGGATTGTTAATGTCCCCGATGTTCATTTGAGGAATCTGGTCACCTTACTATATGCCCACCATGTCTTGTAGTCTTGTGTTTGATCTTTTAAACGGCTCTTTCTGAAGCACTCCATGATGAAGCTCTATAAAAGACACCAAGTGTAACGGAGACTAGGTGTAACCCAATAGAAATGATGTCAACCCGCTATGCTCTTTGCCTCCGTGAGGGCTAGCTCATTAGCAACGCAGCACTAGTCTGCTTTATACTGTAGATATAATGACCCCAGCTCTCTCTCACACACACACACACACACACACATACACACACACACACACACACACACACACACACACACACACACACACACGCGCACGCTCTCTCACACACACATACACACACACACACACACACACACACACGTGCAATTGTGTGAGGGCAGCCGCGCGCTCTCTCACACACACACACACACACCCGCGCGCTCTCTCACACACTTGCTCTCACAACAGCTGGGGCCGTGAGTTTGAGCCTGGTGTTCGTGGTCCCGCTCCACTAACGGCCCCTGCGTATGAAACCAGTAAAGCATGATGCGTGTAGGGAAGGCAGACCTGGTTTCCACAGTGGCCATTTTGAAATGATGCCCCCACTCGAGGTAGGAAACTGGCCTGGAAGGAGTCCTACGCTGCAGCTCTGTCCTGCTGCTGTGGAGCCTACAGTACCAAGATGCAAATGATAAAAAATGTCAACAAATGTTTTCACATCAGTTCCACATTGAATTTGAAAACTGATCGAGCTCAATAATCTGAAGGGATTTAAGTTCACAGTTTTGTCCTATATTTGGCCCACTATGACACTATTTGGCACGGTGGTGCAGTGGTAGCGCTGTCGCCTCACAGCTAGAAGGTCCTGCGTTTGATTCCCACCTGCGACACTGTGGGCGATGAGGGTGCCCCCCCCCCCCCCCCCCCAATGTCCAATGTGCATATGGCCCAGGTGGGCTTTCTCGTCAGGTGGGCCTTTCTGTGTGGAGTTTGCATGTTCTCCCCGTGCTCCCCTGGGGTTCCTCCATACGAAGATTGACACCTGACCAGTGATGACCACGTTTGAAGATGGTCCCCGGGCGCTGGCGGCACACAAGTGAGCTGCCCGCTGCTCCTGGCTGCCCCCTGGAGGAAGGACAAGCCTGGACGGGATTGTCACCGGGCCACCGTCAGCGGGGGCGGGGCGCTCCTTCATGTGACCACAGCTCCGTGACTCCCTGACCTCCAGTCTAGCTTTGTCCACGAGCCACTGAGTCAGTGTGGAAAACTCATTTAGGCCTAATTACATGCTGCTCTCTCTTACTTTCTTTCACTGAAGACGCACTCTCTTTCTTCCTTTCACCCCTTTTTCTTTTCTCCATCGTTCTCTCTCTCTCTCTCTCTCTCTCTGTTTCACTGTGCTTTTCTCCTCGCTCTCTCGTTTCTTCCCTCCTCATATATGCTCCAGTTACCGGCTCGAGGTAGTCCTGCGCTACCAGCCAGCCAGAACCCGTATAGACACACTGGACATCGAACACGCTGGTGCAGTGGACAAGAGGCCACAGGTACACAGGTACAAAGGCTTTGAGCCGGCTCATTGTTGTTCACTCAGGGTCAGCCATAGGTTAGAGCCCAGTCTTGATTAGTAGACATAACTTATACATGATTACCCTTCTGCAGGTCCTATGGCCCCAAAACACACACACACACACACACACACACACAATGGATGAGGCACAGAGTCAAGACGTCAAGAGGGTTTCTACACACACACGTGCACACACACACATATGCATGCACGCACGCACACACAGACACACAAGTGCATGCATGCACACGTGCGCGCACACACAAGTGCATGCACGCACACACACACACACACGCATACATGCACGCAGA
>NW_028150740.1:0-25891 GCF_964638095.1 Poromitra crassiceps | reverse complement strand
GTCAAGCCGACGCAGAGTTTATCCAGAGTCCCACATCATAAGGATAGGATTTCTCCCTCTGCTGCTTCCATTACTGCATGGATTAGTCAGTGGATATCTGGGATCGCTTGACTGACTGACCGCCGACTGACAACCGAGGGTGTGAGGCGTGAGAGAGAGAGAGAGAGAGAGAGAGGTGGGGGGGGGGGGGGGGGGGGGTTTAGGGTGGTGGTGGTGCTGGTGCTGGTGGTGGATTTATTTATTTATGTTTTGTCACTCGTGGGGGATAAACTTGCATGAATTGCAAAAAACAAGTCTTATTTTGGGATAGAACAGAACAGAACACAACAGACTAGAATAGGCCGACTAGAATAGAATAGAGACAAGCAGAAGAGAGCAGAATTGGATAGGCTACAAGAGAATACAAATGTAACAGAACAGGTACGAGAAGAACACATTGAGTTGAATAAAATAATATGTAAATCAGAATTCAACTAGAATGGAATATAATCAAATATTGTGTAGAATACAAGAGAAAACAATCAAATACAATAGTGGCTACTATATTGTTGGATAGTCGAAAGCAAGATTGTTCTTCTACTCCACCCTCCATACCAGACACCAGTTTGTGTCTCTTTTTTTTGGGGGGGGGGGGCTTTAGGTTGAGCTAGCAGGTCAACAGTATATGCCACATAGAAATGGTACACATCATCTGTTGAAACTTTAGAGTCTATAAGGGCAAAACACTATAGTATTTGCACCACATTTTCGAACGCTAACACACTGCTCTCAGAACTGTTAAAAACACATTCAAAACAGAATGATGGCTAATATAGGCTATAGAAAATCGTAGCAGAATATTTACAATGAAATGGAATAATAATCATTACAAACACAGCTGAAAGCTTTTAGTCTAGTTACCAAAGGGACAAAAGTGGACGGCTTCGGAATGATTTGGTTTGGAAATGTAGTATAGGCACACATGTGTTCATGTTACAGTAATGCATTACTTCCTCTTTAGAACTTACTCCCATAGCGTTAGATTGACTCCGCCCTGGTCCAGTCCCCTGGGCAGAGGGGACCTCAACTTTATTTTTTCAGAGTAATTGTAAATTATGGTGCAAGGATACTGTATAGTAAAATTGCTCCATTTGATTCATTCTTGTTTCAGTCAAAGTGAAAAGTTCTTATTCTATACTGTAATGAAATACTGATTTACTGTACATTATGTGAAATCATTCAAATTGATTAACTGTTTGTCTAAGATGCATGTTGGTCATTTTAGACTGCATGAAGAGTTTTGGAAAAAGTGGCTTCAGTATTGATGCATGTGAGCAATCGGAAAAAGAAAAATGTAAAAATGAGCCCGCTGCAGCCTCTGAAAGACAGTAGGAGCTAGAGGGGTTTACATTTCAGCTTAAAACTCAGTTCTATTCACTTCAACGTGAAAACAGACATTCCAGGTGGACAGTCACGGATTCAGGAAATGATACAACAGCCTGTGGAGCCTTTGGGGAAGTTTGGTTGATGAGTTTGGCTTTTGATGCTCAACATTTTCAGCAAAACAACAGAGAATATGTGATGCTTTATTGATCGCTTTAGCTTGCCTCCCACAACAAGGAGGTCAGGGTGAACTGTAGCGTCCCGGAGCTGAAGGGATCCAGTGTCTTGCTCAAGGACACTTCAGCAGGCTGGATGATACTTCACACAAACACAGGTGCTTGAAATACCAACACACCACTCTGCCACCCAGAATATACAGCCAGTGCCCACACAAGAACAACCGACATTTAACAGAAAAATCGACAGTAAAACACTGTTAAAAACCCAGCTATTAAGTACCTTCTTCATTTCTGGGTACATTTCATTGTTTGCTCAAATCGTTTTCTTCCCTGCATTGATAAGTAGCCAAATGTAGATGATGTAAGGTCATGTTTGTTTGTTTGTTTGTCCACCAACAGAAGCCTCAATGCAGCCGCAACACAAGCTCCTTCTCATCTGTAAGAACTCTCGCTCGCACTAGCACTAGCACTCTCTCCACCTACAGATATAACCCACGTCTACAGTTTAATGCAGCAATTTAACCCGCGCTCTCTGGGGGCGTGTTAAAAGTCATTCTGGGAAATGTAGGAAATCTTTGAAGTAGAAATAGATGAGGCAGGTTGAAGGTGAGTGGATACACCAACAAAGTAAATTACAAAGTAACTCTTGGAATGCATTGAACATTACAGTTTGATGACATCTAACAGTGTAAGAATATCTTTCCTTTATGCTGTATACATTAGTGCAGGGTATTGGCAAGGACCTCGCGATACGACACATATCACGATCCACGGGTCATTTTTAAATGTACAGACATTTTTTAATAGAGATGAAAATACAACTTGCTGTGTACCACCTGGGTAGTGTAATATGTACATCACATTATACTGACTAGCGCCCCCTAGCTGCTTCGCCCGCTGACCGGCAGCGCTCATTTCTACCGTGCCTCGGTTTGCCCTTGAGGCGTCGCCCCGCTTCACAGGCCTATATCAAAGACGATGGGATTTCAAGCAAGACGGCCCATCTTCATGTCACGTCATGTCACTTCCTATATTTGTGTCACCACGGCCACACCCACTTAGGAGACGTTCGGCAGGTCTGAGTCTATTGGAGTCAATAGGAGAAGTTAACGTGATCTCAGATTATGACAGATTCCATCGCCCCCATTACCATCAAAGTAAAGTCTCTCCATCCGTATAACTGAGGTCATATCCGTCACAATTGAAAAGAGGGTGAGGAGGGGGATTTCCATTCCTTCAGGATGAGTTTCTTGACAACAGTTGTCCCCTGTGTCAGAGACTGCTGCACAGCTGTAGGAAAGTTCGGGGAGGAGGAAAAATTATTTTTTTAATGGAATATCTTAGTTTCAACTATTTTGAGCTAAGGGGCAGCGTTGTGTTTATATGTGTGGTTTGTGTGGAGTTAGTCCAAGTTAGCTTGCTGCGTCAGCACTAACCCTGCATCACCAGGCTGGCACTGCCAGACTACCAGGCTCTAGTCCTCTCACAACACTTCAAGGAGGAGTTGACCAAGCCCATTTAGGAGACTTGCTGCTACCATTTGTTAGAATTGGCGGAGCCTGCGGTGACTCATCTCTATGAAATATCGATACAGTATTGCGGAAAAAATATTGCACAGCCCTAATATACAAACAGTCAGTGCCTCTTTTTCTATTGCATTCCATAAATATAAATATAAATATGCTCTCAAAGAGAAAAACACACTATCCATATAGCTACACGTAAAGCAGCATGTCAATCTTTGATACAAGTAAAGACAAGGCAACACGTAAAATGAGAGTTACAAGGTTCTTTTTTGTACCGCAGCCATGTTACAAAATCTGTATTGTGAGGAGAGCTGTCATTATGGTGAAGCATGTCTAGACACACCGAATAATGTATCACAATATCTGTGTGTGTGTGTGTGTGTGTGTGTGTGTGTGTGTGTGTGTGTGTGTGTGTGTGTGTGTGTGTGTGTGAGAGTGAGTGATGCAACAAGGTTTAGGACTAGAGGGGGCCAAAGCCACTGTGGCAATAAACCCGTCCATCAGAGACCAATCGATAGTGTGTGTGTGTGTGTGTGTGTGTGTGTGTGTGTGTGTGTGTGTTTGTTTAAGACCGTTTATAGCCTGTGTTATTTGTATTTGCATAATTGTGGCAAAGAAAGAAAGACAGAAAAGAAAAACATGAGTAGCTAAATTGCTTGCAGTGTTCCAGAAACATTCTAGGACCCCTAAACTGACACAGATTAGACCAGAGACCCCCCCCCCCCCCCATCCCAGGGCCTGCATTTGATAAGATTGTTTTGCTTTGAGATGCTTTATTACAGAAAGCTATGAAACCCATGACCAAAATAATCATGCATTTTATTGTGTTACTTATGGATTATGGAATGATCATGAAAATAGATTATTCACATTTTTGCTGGGGACACCCTGGAACCCCTCAAGGACCCCTGGGGTTTCTGGACCCTATTTGAGAAACATTGGCCTAGATGACGGCCACCCATTTACTTATTTTGATTATTCCATGTTTGAAGTAGGCTAGAATAAAAGAAAGTGGAACGAGAGGGGGGGGGAAACGGACTAGTCACGAGTGGAGTTTACAGTGTGTGTGTGTGTGTGTGTGTGTGTGTGTGTGTGTGTGTGTGTGTGTGTGTGTGTGTGTGTGTGTGTGTGTGCGTGTGCGTGTGTGTGTGTGTGTGTGCGTGCGTGCGCGCGCGCGCGAGTGCGTGCGTGCGTGCGTGCGTGCGTGAGTGTGTGCGTGCGTGCGTGCGTGTGTGTGTGTGTGTGTGTGTGCGTGCGTGCGTAGAATAATTGGAACTTCAATGCCCACAATCCCCACAGACTACTCGGCTCCCCCCTCCCCCAGCCAGCCCCAAGACAGCCGGACCTGGTCACGATTGGACGGCTTTCCCGATGATGTCAGGATCCAACGTGGGGTACTTCGAACGCGATTGGTTAGAACTGGGAGTCCTTTTGTCCAATCGCAACACCGAGAGCGCTTCCAGACAGGGAAGAGCTTTTAAGGTGGAACCGAAGAGTTGCAGTCATCAATGTGGTGTCTCTTTCGAGCCTAAATTGAGACATATACATGTAAGCATAATTTCCTTCGCTTTATAAGCTCATTGTTAATGCAGAGAAAGCTGCAATATACCGACGACAGCTAGTTAAATGACCGAAAATAAAGTTCCATCGTCTGTAACGACGACCATTTTGCGTGTAAAATGTTTACATTACTGGTAACTGGTTCCAAGTGGCACGTGCTGCTATCCTCGTTTCAATTAACGGTAGCCTCTTGAGTTTGTCTGTTTTCCCTGTGTCTTTCAACCTCTGCCTATGCTGTTAGGTAGGCTACCAATTAGATGATGCAATTGTTGTCTCTCCTCGAGTTTATCTCTGACTCGAGACAAACATCTTTAAGCTTTAGGCACTGTAATTATATAGACCCCTCATTTAATTCACATTGGAGACAGACCTCCATTTGACGAGATATTTTGTCCCTCTGCCCAAATCTGAGAATATTTCTATTAGATGTGTTTCTCTCCAGAATTCCATGGCTATCTGAACTGTAGATAACATTAGAGACATAACAAATCTAAGCCTCTCTAATTGTTTTAACTTCTTGTAAATTAAATAGCTAATGGTGTATTTTTGCTAGGGACCCCCTGGAACCAAGGACCTCAAGGACCTCTGGTGGTCCCCGGACCCCACGTTGAGAACTATGCTGGACCAGGGGTTCCCGAACTTCATGTTGCTGACCCCCAAATAGACATGGACAAATGTCCATCTGATACTATATACACACGGATGTCGATTTGGGAAGATGTTGTCGTTTGTCGTTACATTATGAGACTTATAGTAGCCTACAGCTGTCTATCCATAGTATTCCCATGCATGATACCAATACAATAATACAGCTCATTGGCTGTGTCATTTGATTGTAATCAGCTGTTAATTGATGATAATCACCTGTTATTTTTGCTAGCAAGATGGCCGTGTGGTGATATAACGGAATAGAGAGCCAAAGTGAACGTCACTTCCTGCCTTTCTCTCTGTAGCCTCCCAGTGTCAGAAAAAATACAACGGTGGTGAATGGAGACAGAGGTTACTTTTTTGATCCCGTTTGAATCATACCAAGGGGTGCACATGTTAAATTTGGTCAATTTAAAAGATAACTATGGATGACAAGAAAGTCGCAGTTTTGTCCTGAAACTGAAACGTAAGGTCAACTACATCCTTGTGTCGCACAATATACATCACACCATCAACAACATGGACTGGCTGGAGAGACGTCACTTATGCAACTGGTTGTGCATAGTTTTTCTGATTTATAACTTATAGTGCCACAGTTTTTCTTTTATTTATTGTTTTCTTGTTTATTTTCTCTTGTTTTTGTTTATATTGTATGCTTTGTAAGGATTATTTTTGAATATTGGTAGAGACCCAGATTAAGCCCAGGGTCTCCTGTCTCTACCGGCACATGCTTTTTGTTGCTTTCCTTTCTTTGTTTCTGTCTTTTTTTTATTATGTGCAAAAAACAACAACCATCAAGTCACTAGCCTAAATATAAGCCTACAAATATGAAAATGTCTTGAATTGACCTTTGACTTCACCATAAAACATGATATAAAACAACATACATTCAATACATGTATCAAATGGGAAAATAGAATAGACCTCCGTCAAGGCCATGCTTGTTTGTGAGTCCTTGGCCCATGTGACACGCTCCTACCAAGTTTTAATCAATGAATACATATAAATAGTACTGAGCAAAAAACTGCTACAAAGTCTCAGGAGCAACCACCATGTATCTGCCAGGCTAAATTGCTAAGTTTCATTTAGGACCATAATTGCACATGCATGGGACAAAAGATAAAATATGGAATGAAACTATCCATTTCATTCTGATGGAGCCCCTCAACCTCTCAAGTGACCCTGGACTGGAGGCCCCCCTTCCCCACTTTGGGAGTCACTGGTTTAGGCAGTATACTGCTTGAAATACTTGTGATAGTAATTTATATAGACGACAATAATAATGACCAGTAATTGTTTACCTTTTATATGACTTGACTATTGTCACAAATGCGTAACTTTAGTCTAGTAGTATTGAAACATCTAGTACTGTTATTTAATCTAGAAGGAACCTGTCATTATCTGGTCCAGCTGTTTTGGCTCAGTGTGCTCCTCTGTGTTTTCGATGCTGACCACCACTCACCGTGGAGCCCCCCCAGCCTGCCTGGGTCAGTCTCCTGCTGACCACCACTCACCGTGGACCCCCCCCCCCCAGCCTGCCTGGGTCAGTCTCCTGCCTGCTTCTCCTCATTACCACAGCTGATGTCACCTCATCCACCTTCTCTTCTGTCAATTCAAAACCTGTGAGTGAAACTGAACTTTATTTGCCAATTTTCATCTCATTCTGATGTGTGTAATTGCAGATTAGACACATGAAACTGTGGCAGTTTTCTTTCTTTTCTAGTTTTGAAAATACATTATGCAGAAAAATATACAAAAATCTACTCTCTGAAGTCCATATGTAATCTGTCTGTCTATCAGCCCCCTTCCTTCCCTCGTCTCCTCTGTACTGCACCTGATGTCTATTTGGCAGGTCTACATGCATGTATGCTGTCAACTTGAATCCAGAGGTTTTCAGAGTGGGAGGCGGGCCTCCCCCAGGGGGCGCTCCAAACAGTTTCAGGGGAGGCTCAGTGAATGGAAGTGAAAAAATATTCCATTAGTTATTACAATAGCTATCAAAAGGAGATCACATAGAATAGCCTAAATGTGTACGTTACTCCCAGAGTCAGAGACAAATAAATGCCTTCAGACAGAACTTTATATGTATTTGATGTAGTCTGAAGTCAAACAGCAATATCAGGCTATCCTGGCTCAATTATTGAATGTCTACTCTATGGGATCAAATAACATAATCGCGATCCCATGCATGATATTCTGTTTTCTTAATAAGTGATGTTTTCATTTTTAGCCAATGTTTTTCTTATTTTAATTGTGACGAAAACATTACCCTGTCCTTCCTTAATCAGTTTGCTTTAAACCAAACCATTATTGGCCTTTAAACTGAACTATTACCTAACCTTTTCCTGTGACATTCACCTAAAAAGATCATGTGTTATATTCTTGCTGTTTTGTGCTTTTCATGCCGTTCAGAGTTTGTACCGTCTCTCTGCGTGCCTGCCTGTCATACCTGCCTACCTGTCTGTCTGTCTGTCTGTCTGTCTGTCTGCCTGTCTGTCTGCCTGTCTGTCTGTCTGCCTGTCTGCTTGTTTGTATGCCTGTCTGTCTGCCTGCCTGCCCGTCTGTCTGCCTGCCTGTCTGATGCACAGTTGGCAGAGTCAGGGGAATAATTACCCGCATAATCCATTCTAGACAATTAGATAATGCTGATTTGTCTAATGGCCTACATGGGGAATGGTGTTGTTGTTGATGGGGGGGGGGGGGGGGGGGGGGTGGTACCTTTGATTGGAGAAAGTGAGGGAGGGGGGTGGGGGGTAGAGGAATAAAGGGAGGTGGCGAGAGAGATAGAAAGACAGACTCCAAATGAAGAGAGGCTGAAAGAGGAGAGAAGCGCTAATTGTCATGCGCTAAATGATAAGCAGTGATGGAAGAACAAGTAAAAGGTATTATCATTTCAAAGCAATCTTTTCCAGACTGTTAAGCCCAATGTGATGATGAGTGACGAGTCAGCAAAAGTACAGAACAAGTGACAGTTGAGTTGTGGCCGTTTCTTCCTGGTGTTGTCTGCCTTGAACACAAAGCTCCTCCTAGTCCTCTTTTCGTGGACGGCGTTTACTTGGTAGGATCTGTTCTGCGATGATATGACAGAATGTCTTCAGCTTTAATCGACTTTCGTTGTGCTGATGTGAAAAAAAAATAATGAAGAGATTTGTTCCAGAAAAGTGACACCTATTCCCTCGAAATGATTGATGGCACAACAATAAATACATTATGGTATAATTATGGATAGGAGGTAACTTTGGCTCTTTGTTGACAAAATAACACTTTCACATACTAGATCCTCTATGATTTAGAGTTATTTTACAAACTAGATCCTCTATGATTTAGAGTTATTTTACAAACTAGATCCTCTATGATTTAGAGTTATTGATGAACATAAGGCCTTCACTGCCGTTTGCTCATTTGATTCCTTAAGGTCCTTGGGAGCGATTTTTTCCGTGTGATTAATTCACACATCAATAATATTTTTCTAACCTATATCAGTCAATGTAACCGTGCATATCAGCTGAGCGTTATTGCGATGTTAATTTTTTCGTGCCAAGGTCGATTTCTTTTTTAGAAATTAGCTTCCGACGTGTACACATCTGTTGCTGTGATTGACAGGTGAGTCAAAATTGGCATGGCAGTTTGGTGCTGTATATTGGCATGGCTCTTGGTGTTGAGGTGACGCTGTGGGTGTTTATGAGGCCTTTCCGTCTGGAAGAGTCAAACCACAAACTCTCAACCTTGGCAGCTTGGCAAATAAAGATACCATGTCAAAAAATATGTTGCCATGCATATTCATTTGAGGTCATTCGTGTCAGAAATGAATAGCCATGGGTTGCTGTTTCAATCAGATTCTGGATGGTGTCGTAAACTCAAGGCTACACAGTAGCACCCCCCCCCCCACACACACACACACACACACACACACACACACACACACACACTCACACACACACACACACACACACACTCACACACACACACACACACACACACACACACACACACACACACACACACCACTCCACCAAAATGTGATCTCCACTTGATGACCTCAGTGTCACAACCCAGTCTCACCCACATCCCTCTCCTCTCACATCCGGGCAAGGTTTCAGGTTCTCACCCAAGAAAGCACAATGGATACTTCCATGAGATCCTACCTATTGGTAAATGTTATAAAAAAAAATTAGAGCACAAATTCAGACCAGATACAGTAATAGTACTTCTACAACTGGCTCTGCTATTATTTTGGATAAATTGAAAGGTGAATCCAGGAAGCTAAATGCATCTATAGTGTATGGGAATTAAACTCTTCATTTGGTCACTGGAAAATAGGATGACTGTATGCAGCCTTTGGTCAGGTTTCAGGTCTGCCATCTGGCTGACCTGCTTGTTAACAAACAGCCTGGATGCCAAGACCGTCGGAATCAACAGTGTCGGATTAACTTGATGTTGATCTGTTTGATCAAGTTCAAAGGCAGTGCAGCAGCTCTGTATAAAGTCATTAGAACCAGCGCCAGACCAGCGTACTGGACATGGAAAGGCTTTACTGTAAATAGCCCATCTTAGAGGGTCCAGGTATAGATCGCTAATGCTGGTCAAGCCCATAAATAGCATGTGGGTCTGGGCAGGCAGACGTTCTTATGTTAGTGGAGCTATTTGTGGGACGTAGTAGTCCTCCTGGAGATACTGTTAGTGGAGCTATTTGTGGGATGTAGTGGTCCTCCTGGAGATCCTGTTAGTGGAGTTATTTGTGGGATGTAGTGGTCCTCCTGGAGATACTGTTAGTGGAGCTATTTGTGGGATGTAGTGGTCCTCCTGGAGATACTGTTAGTGGAGCTATTTGTGGGATGTAGTGGTCCTCCTGGAGATACTGTTAGTGGAGCTATTTGTGGGACGTAGTGGTCCTCCTGGAGATACTGTTAGTGGAGCTATTTGTGGGACGTAGTGGTCCTCCTGGAGATACTTAGTGGAGCTATTTGTGGGACGTAGTGGTCCTCCTGGAGATACTGTTAGTGGAGCTATTTGTGGGACGTAGTGGTCCTCCTGGACATACTGTTAGTGGAGCTATTTGTGGGACGTAGTGGTCCTCCTGGAGATACTGTTAGTGGAGCTATTTGTGGGACGTAGTGGTCCTCCTGGACATACTGTTAGTGGAGCTATTTGTGGGACGTAGTGGTCCTCCTGGAGATAATGTTAGTGGAGCTATTTGTGGGATGTAGTGGTCCTCCTGGAGATACTGTTAGTGGAGCTATTTGTGGGACGTAGTAGTCCTCCTGGAGATACTGTTAGTGGAGCTATTTGTGGGACGTAGTAGTCCTCCTGGAGATACTGTTAGTGGAGCTATTTGTGGGACGTAGTGGTCCACTTGGAGATACTGTTAGTGGAGCTATTTGTGGGACGTAGTGGTCCTCCTGGAGATAATCCCCTTTCTGATTTTGTTGACATCTTTGGTGCTAAGCTGCTGTGGTGCTTGTGCACTGCACTTCCCACAAAACACTTGGGAACCAAACAGTGTGTCCACTCCAGCACTGTGACGTCTTTTTCCGTGGGTCCCTCTCTGAACCAACGTAAAACAAAACAACATAAAAAGCCACCATACCTGTCGTCTGGCATAATCCAAGTCTCCAAAAGCCCTGAGATGCAAAGTTGAATTGAAAATACGTCATTTACACCCTGGTTTTAGCTGAAATCTTCACTCTAGCCGTGAGCTGAAAGTCCCGTGAAGATTTCAGCTAAAAACAGGGTGTAAATTATGTCCTTTCAAGTCAACTTGGTGCCTGAGAGCTTCTGGAGACTTGGACAACACAGTCTCACAGAAAATTGTATAATACCAACGATATGGACCAACGTTGCTATTTTACAATTTCGGCTCGAAAATTGTAAAATAGTAACGTTCTGAGATTTTAGGGTTAGGATTAGAGTAGGGGGAGGGGTTAGAAACAGAAAATCTCCGTAAAACACGCCCAAACCATGCCCACCGCTGTAGACACATACGTTCCCATTTTACAATTTCTTAGCCGACATTGTAAAATACCAACGTTTGTCCACAAACGTTGCTATTTTACAATTTTTTTGGAGATCGGGTTGACTTGGATTATTCCAGACGAGCAGTATGGAGTTTTTATTGTTGTTCACCATTCACTCTAGGAGAATGCTCTAACTCTGTTTCCCTGGAACACTCCACGAATGTTTTGTGGAGTAAAAAACTTCACCCAACCTTCCACCGGCATGGGGGTGAGTAGATAATGACTTTTCTTTTTTGGGTGAACCTCTTCTTTAAGGCTTGCTGTTTTCACTATCTCGTGTGTGTTTGGGTTTTGCAGGTGTGTTGGATGAAAGGCTGTGAAGAGAGACTGTCCCCTAGACTCCATCAACAGCCGTGTGCCCTTGAGCAAGGCACTGCTCAGGCAGTGTCAATCAGAATGGGAACGTCAGCTAAAACGCCTCTACAGTAATACTCAATATCATTTTTGTGTGCTTTTGGGTTCTTGTTTGACTAAGCCACGGCGCTCAGAGTTATCAATCTGTGTATGTGCAGTGTGTGTGTGTGTGTGTATGTTTGTGCTGCATAACAAGTGTGTCCACATAGCTGTCATGAACATATGTGTGTGTGTGTGTGTGTGTGTGTGTGTGTGTGTGTGTGTGTGTGCGTGTGTGTGTGTGTGTGTGTGTGTGTGTGTGTGTGTGTGCACAAGTCTCGATTCGTATCTGTTTGAGCCTGAGTCTTTGTGCATGACTGATTGCTTTGTCCGTCTGACCACAATTGAAAGGAGATCCATCTCTCTCTCTCTCTGCCTCTATATCTCTCTCCCTCCCTCCGCCTCTCTCTCTCTCTCTGCCTCTGTATCTCTCTCCCTCCCTCCGCCCCTCTCTCTCTCTCTCTCTCTCTCTCTCTCCTATCTGCTCAGTTCCACCTTAAGGGCGGGCTGGAGCAGCCTGTCGTGTTTGTGTTGAAGCCAACAGGCACAATATATTACAGTCTAGGGCTCGCTGCTGAAAAGCCCGCTGGATCCTCCACTGACCTGCTGTTCTTTCCTGCTTTCCTCTCTCGCTCTCCTCCTTCCCCCCCCCCACATTTAGATTAAAACCAAAGCTCTCTCGCCCCTCTCTCCCCTCCCTGCTCCTTCTTGTCTACAGCAGCAGACAAGGCAGAGGCTGACAGAGAGAGAGAGAGAGAGAGAGAGAGAGTAGTAGGAGAGAGGCAGACTGTGTGTGGACGGAGCGGTGTGTTGTTTATGTTTCCATGCTCCCCAGTCGGACGGCTCGCTGAGGAGGAGAGGAGAAGCAGAGGAGGAGAGAGGAGGAGAGAGGAGGGGAAGAGCAGAGGAGAGGAGAGGAGAGGAGAGGCGGCATGCTGGGTGTCATCTCAGTACGCGTGGACCTCCACTGAGCACAGGGCGAGGAGCGGGAAGAGAGACCCAGAGAGAGGACCGGAGAGAGGACCAGAGAGAGACCCAGAGAGAGCAGAGACTTTGGAGGAGGTCAAGTGGGGGCTCTGACCGGGACGGACTGAGCTCACCTCGGCCGTGCGCGTGTCTCCACAGGAAGAGAGAGAGACAGACAGAAGGACAGAAGGACAGAGGGAGAGAGAGACTCCGGAAGAGTGAGGACGGCTGTTTCCAACCCAGCTAAGGAGCAGGCACTGGACTTTCCGAGTGTGTGAGAGCGTGTGTGTGTGTGTGTGTGTGTGTGTGTGAGTGAGTGAGAGAGAGAGAGAGAGAGAGAGAGAGAGAGACCGGTGGAGGGCAGAGGAGTGGAGGGCCAGGGGACTAACCTGGCCATCAAACGGACTGGCAGCCTCTCCTCTCCTGGGATCATGTACCCTCAGGGCAGGCATCCGGTAAGTACCTCCTTATGTCTCTCTCCCTCTCTCTCTCTCTCTCTCTCTCTCTCTCTCTCTCTCTCTCTCTCTCTCTCTCTCTCTCTCTCTCTCTCTCTCCCTGTCTTCCAATGTCCCTCTTTTTCCGTCGCTCTCTGTTTTGCTATGTCACTATCTCCCTATGGCTCTCTCAATGCTTTCTCTCTCTATCTCTCCCGGCTCCGTCAATCTCTTTCTGTCTTTCTGTCTCTCTCTCTCTGTCTCTCTCTCCCTCTCTCTAGTGACAGGGACTGCGCTGTAACAGGAGGAGAGTGAGGGGAGGGTGTGGGGTGTGTGTGTGTTTGGGCTAAGAGATTCCCTGTTATGTACACACACACACACACACACACACACACACACACCTCCCTCCCTCCGCCTCTCTCAGCTGCACCCAGGTGCCTTTGAGCTGTAGTAGAGGGTTAGCTGTGTGGGCGGCATCACTGAAGTCTCCTCTTCTCAGCTGGTGTACATCACAGGCAGGCGATATGGACCACACATCACATCTTGCTGTTTGTAGGGCTGAATGGTGATACAGAGGAGAGCCAGCCTATATATATCTCTGTGTTTTCTACAAAGTGGGCTAAATGTTCAGTTGTAAGTCAAAGCCACATGTGAGGTATCACAAACAACTGTGATCAAAATAAAATTCCAAGACAGGATTTTTCCTTTCTTGACTATTTGGTGCTTTCACTAAATATTGACACAATGAGATGTTTGGTGGATATAATGACCAGTGGGTAAAGGCAAATAATAGAACAGCTAGAACAAGTTCAGAAAATTACATCACTAAAACCAGGAAGAGACAACACTTATGTCGTATCACCATATCCTACATCTACAGTAAGACCATATCTAGTCTCACGATATCGATACAATATTGATATATTGCTGCGTGTGTGTGTGTGGGTGAATGTATTTGTGTGTGTGCATCTGCCCGTCTGTGATCTGTCTGTGGTCATTCCTGTTGCCACACAGACACACACGCACACACACACACGCACGCACGCACGCACACGCACGCACACACACACACACACACACACACACACACACACAGACCATTTAATCGATAATGAAATTCCTCTTAATTCATTTCCATTAGCACTAAGACAGGCTGTGAGTGCAGAGGGTCTTGTCCTTTACGAGCTCCTCAAAGTGCCTTCAGCCTCTCCAGCCTCCATCCACACAGAGAGAGTTGCCTCTTCAGTGACCTGCTGCGTAACAAAGGTTAAGCACATGGCAATGACAACCTATAGAGGGAATGCACCGACGCCACGCCCCCACCCGAACACGCCCCCTCAGCCGGACTGAGCAGCACTGAGTGTCAAATTTCCAAAACAAACGTGGCTTCCGCCATGGGTAGTAGCGAAACCACGGCTAATATAAACGATTATCTGCTTAAATTAAAGGCAGTTGGACTCGAATGTGACCCTTACAGCTTGCCAAAGAACCAGTGGTCCATGGACGTAGACATGTGGCCAGGAATAGGGTTTCCTGACATTTATATGTACTTAATATCGACGCCGGGGAAATACACAAACCAAAGCATGAAAGCATATAAGAGCCTGGACGTGTGGTCGTACTTCAAGGCTGGATTTGTTGGCGACATTAAAGTAACGAGGACAGCAATGGATATTCTGGTTGTATGTGGAGAGGTAAATATTTATTTTTTTACCACTTTTATTAAGAAAAATATAGCATACGCTGTCACTAACGCACGCTAGCTTTGTTCAATCATAGTGAACACTGTCACTCATGTAACGTTATATCTGTGCAGGTAAAACACAGCCAGAGAATGAATGAGCCCTCATTGAAACCCTGGATAGCTGCAGAGAAGACCGGGACCGTTTCATTAGCTTTCGGCAGCCTGTAAAAAGATGCCTCCGACGCCTTGTTGAATCTATTTTTACAGTCAATGGCACAACAGCACTTTCCCATTTTCGTTGTTTTCTCGCGGAAGCTGAACGCTAAACACCGTGACCCGGCGGCGCCACCTGGCTTGTTTAGACGTTTTGACACTCACTGCAGCTGAGTGGGCGTACCCGCACTGACTGTCGCGTCCGTGACGTCACGTGCATTCCCTCTATAGGCTCAGTGTGGCTCAGGAGCCCGGCTCTGCTGGCTACAGTATAATCCATTTATAATCATTTATCATATTTATATATCATTATAATTTATAATACATTTGGCTGTTGGTGTCTTTGTACTTGCTACAAATGGATCAGTGGCCACTTTACCTTGCAGCCAGCCAGCCAGCCAGCCTGCCAGCTAGCCAGCCAGCTAGCCATCTAGCTATCACACAGAATTATGAATTGACATTTTCACAAGAGGGAGGCATGAGGAATCAATTATATGTACAGAGAGAATGCTAATAAGCCAGCCGCTGGATAGAATGGATGGAGAGAGGAGGGAAGGAGGGAGAGAGGGAGGGACAAACAGAGAGAAGAGAGAAACAGAAAGAGAGAGAGAGAGAAAAACAAGATGTACTGTTAAGAGCCAAGAAGGAAAAAGAAAAGCAGAGAAAATAATCGTTAAAAAAAAGGCCCAGCCGGGGGTGGAGAGAGAGGAGTGGAAAAGAAATGAATGAGAGATATGAAAGAAGAATGGAGTGAAGGTTCCTCTGTTCAGAGGCTGCCTATCAGACAGCTTCCTGCTTCCTGCTCTCTCCAAGTCTGGAATTAAGTTCAATCCCAGATTGAGCCAACTCCAACCGATCGATAGCCCCTCCCCCCTCTCTCTCCCTCTCTCCCACTCTGTCGCTCTCTCTCTCTCCCACTCTGTCTCTCTCTCTCTCTCTCTCTCTCTCTCTCTCTCTCTCTCTCTCTCTCCCACTCTGTCTCTCTCTCTCTCTCTCTCCCGCTCTGTATCTCTCTCTCTCTCCCACTCTCTCTCTCTCTCTCTCTCTCTCTCTCTCTCTCTCCCACTCTGTCTCTCTCTCTCTCTCCCACTCTGTCTCTCTCTCTCCCTCTCCCTCCAGCCCTCCCCTACCAGTGGGCCTTTATTTCTGGTGTTGCTATGAAATGTGATATGTGGAGAGGTGTGAGGGAGAAAAGAACAGTGGTGTGTGTGTGTGTGTGTGTGTGTGTGTGTGTGTGTGCGCGTGTGTAATTCATGCCTTTTGCATTTGAGCTTAGGAACTGACTGAGTGTGTATGTGCGAGTGTGTATCTGTGCACATGCTTTTGTGTGTGGAGCTTAAGGGGTGTGTATTTCTCGCTGTATATTGTATGTGTGTCTATGTGTGTTTGCCTGAGTATTCATGCTTTTGTGCGATTGTGGTTAAGGACTGAATATGATTGTGTGTGTGCACTGTGCACACACACGTGCGTGCGCAGCGTGCACCTGCAAGTGTGTGTGTGTATGTAAGATAACAGAGCCAGCAGGGGATCCACAAGTCCTTAAAATGCAATTTAAACTCCTCTTAACTTAAGGCCTTAAACGGCATTACAATGTGTTAAATGCTGCTATTAGAGGTCTGATTTCACACCTTGTAATGACAGGTTTCTTTGTGCAGCATATTCACTCTCAGATGACTTCAGGACAGGGTGAGCAGGACAGGGTGAGCAGGACAGGGTGAGCAGGACAGGGTTAGAGCAGGACATGGTGAACAGGACAGGGTGAGCAGGACAGGGTGAGCAGGACAGGGTTAGCAGGACATGGTGAACAGGACAGGGTGAGCAGGACAGGGTTAGCAGGACAGGGTGAGCAGGACAGGGTGAGCAGGACAGGGTGAGCAGGACAGGGTGAGCAGGACAGGGTGAGCAGGACAGGGTGAACAGGACATGGTGAACAGGACAGGGTGAGCAGGACAGGGTGAACAGGACAGGGTGAGCAGGACAGGGTGAGCAGGACAGGGTGAACAGGACAGGGTGAGCAGGACAGGGTGAGCAGGACAGGGTTAGCAGGACATGGTGAACAGGACAGGGTGAGCAGGACAGGGTGAGCAGGACAGGGTTAGCAGGACATGGTGAACAGGACAGGGTGAGCAGGACAGGGTTAGCAGGACAGGGTGAGCAGGACAGGGTGAGCAGGACAGGGTGAGCAGGACAGGGTGAGCAGGACAGGGTGAGCAGGACAGGGTGAACAGGACATGGTGAACAGGACAGGGTGAGCAGGACAGGGTGAACAGGACAGGGTGAGCAGGACAGGGTGAGCAGGACAGGGTGAACAGGACAGGGTGAACAGGACAGGGTTAACAGGACAGGGTGAGCAGGACAGGGTGAGCAGGACAGGGTGAACAGGACAGGGTGAACAGGACAGGGTTAGCAGGACATGGTGAGCAGGACAGGGTGAGCAGGACAGGGTGAACAGGACAGGGTTAACAGGACAGGGTGAACAGGACAGGGTTAGCAGGACATGGTGAACAGGACAGGGTGAGCAGGACAGGGTGAACAGGACATGGTGAACAGGACAGGGTGAGCAGGACAGGGTGAGCAGGACAGGGTGAGCAGGACAGGGTGAGCAGGACAGGGTGAACAGGACATGGTGAACAGGACAGGGTGAGCAGGACAGGGTGAACAGGACAGGGTGAGCAGGACAGGGTGAGCAGGACAGGGTGAACAGGACAGGGTGAACAGGACAGGGTTAACAGGACAGGGTGAACAGGACAGGGTGAGCAGGACAGGGTGAGCAGGACAGGGTGAACAGGACAGGGTTAGCAGGACAGGGTGAGCAGGACAGGGTGAGCAGGACAGGGTGAACAGGACAGGGTGAACAGGACAGGGTTAGCAGGACATGGTGAGCAGGACAGGGTGAGCAGGACAGGGTGAACAGGACAGGGTTAACAGGACAGGGTGAACAGGACAGGGTGAGCAGGACAGGGTGAGCAGGACAGGGTGAACAGGACAGGGTTAGCAGGACAGGGTGAGCAGGACAGGGTGAGCAGGACAGGGTGAACAGGACAGGGTTAGCAGGACAGGGTGAGCAGGACAGGGTGAACAGGACAGGGTGAGCAGGACAGGGTTAGCAGGACATGGTGAGCAGGACAGGGTGAGCAGGACAGGGTGAGCAGGACAGGGTGAGCAGGATAGGGTGAGCAGGACAGGGTGAGCAGGACATGATTAATGTTTAACAAAGGTTTATGAGACTTGACTCCCCAGTAAACAAACTTGACTCTATGCAGTCAGCAGGCTAGGCTAGGTGTATCTCCGCTGCTCTCAGTCAAACATCTTCATCTACTTTCTGTCAGCGGCAGACAGTCAAAAGAGGATGTGAGGGCCTTGAACGTCTCCCCGTCCGACCCCCGTCCCGTTAGAGATGCTACAGAAGGTGCGTTCAATAAAAACAGATAACACACGTAACGTCCAAGGCCAGGGCAGCGCTGTGATTTGTTGTTGTTGTTGTTGTTTTTATCAGTGGAGACGTCAGACTTTGTTCTCCGTGCCGTCGGGCAGGAAAGGGTTAAAAACCCAGGGCTGATTTGCCAGGCGAACAGCGTTGTAATTGGTTCCACTGGATTTTTGTGGCGAGCGTTATCAGAAGTGTGTGTCCAATTGCGTGTGTGTGGCGTGTGCTGGTGTGTGAAGTGTGTTTTTATTTTTATGTGTGTGTGTTTGTGCGTGTCTGTTTTGTCTTTGTGTGTGTGTGTGCTGTGCGTGCGCTTATTTGTGCATGGATTTGTTTTTGATCGTTTGCCTGTGTGTGCGTGTCTGTGTGTGTAATTGTACATCTGTGTGTGTGTGTGTGCTTGTTTGTAGGCTTTTGTGTGTGAGGTGTGTGCAGGTTTTATGTGTGTTAGCATTATGTACTGTCAATGGTGTTAGCTCTTGTGTGTGCGTGTGCCTGTGTTTTATGTAATGTGTATCTCTGTGTGCGTGTGTCTGTGAATGTGTTTGTATCTATCCATGTGTGTCTGTATGTGCAAGTACGTGTGTGTGCGTGTGTGTGTGTGTGTGTGTGTGTGTGTGTGTCTGTGTGCCGGCGTGCGCCTGGCCGTTTGTGTGTCTGTGTGTGTGTGTGTGTGTGCGTGTGTGTGTGCGTATGTGTGTGTGTGTGCGTGCCGGCGTGCGCCTGGCTGTTTGTGTGTCTGTGTGTGTGTGTGGAGTGGGGAGAGGAAGGGAAAGGCGGACTATGTGTGTGTGGGTGTGTGTGGGTGTGTGTGCGCACGCTATGTGCCAACACCAATAATAATAAATAAAGGCACAGCCCGGCCCCGGCTGTTGCTGTGAAATGTACAAGCCCTTGGCCACCACACCAGAGAGAGAGAGAGAGAGAGAGAGAGAGAGAGAGAGAGAGAGAGAGAGAGAGAGAGAGAGAGAGAGAGAGAGAGAGAGAGAGAGAGAGAGAGAGAGAGAGAGAGAGAGAGAGAGAGAGAGAGAGAGAGAGAATAGTGTATTTCCACGGTTACGAAACAATGACACAACTTCTGTAACTGCTCACCAGTACACAGAAATCTGATTAGAGCGGATCTATGACACGCACGCACACACACACACACACACATGCACACCCACTACATGCTACATACAGTACATATATTCAAGCACACACCCTCACAGCTCTCACACCACACTTACTGTAAAGACTGTGTGTGTGTGAGAGAGAGAGAGAGAGAGAGAGAGAGAGAGAGAGTGTGTGTGTGTGTGTGTGTGTGTGTGTGTGTGTGTGTACCGTATGTATGTGTGTGTGAGATGGGCGTGTGTGTGTATTTTCCCCAGCCGTAGGAGTTGTGTTGGCTTTGGTGTAGAGAGGAGGCGGAGTTTTATTCTGTAAGCAGTGATGGTAATCGAGAGCAGGTGTAGGTACAGGATCTACTCGGCTTACCGATTCTGTTCGCCCTACTGGAAGTGCTCGGCTCGGGGTCCACAACGGGGTCTAACCCAAACCCTAACCCTGATTCATATTTTAATGTCTATCATGTCTGATAACATCAGTAGTTTAGCATTAGCTTGTTAGCTAATCTAAAACTGTCAGCCATTTTGCCTACGTTAATCCCACCATGTGCCCGACGTACAGCCAATCAAATGCCTGCCTGAGCTGAAATTGGAGCCGAACGCTTTTTGCACCGACACCGGAACCATTTAGTTCCTAGTCTCGCTGGCCAGCCTCCCCTCCCTGCCGTGAGTCTGGCGGCGCAGGTCTCCATAGTGGGATTGCGATGGGCGGCGCTTAGCGGCAGTGCCCTTGGAAGATAGTTTCCAACAATCCAACTTGCGATTTTCAGCATGTACTGTAGCAACGAGCTAGTGTGTAGGTTTCTGCCGTTAGCTTGCTAGCTATTTAGCGTTGTTGTTTTCACTGAGGCGGCAGTGCACTATTTACAGCGACACACAGGGAGGAGGGATCGGAAGCCGCTCTGATTGACATGGTCGGAGCCAATGACAGAGCTTGCAATAAGCCGGGAGCGGACATCCGGCAGCGACTGAAACGGTCGCTCCAATGGGGAGCAGCTGTAGAGCAGGGGAGGGCTTATCCCAGTTGCCTGTTTCCGTGCAGCCAGACGACTCTCACGGAAGGGAGAGGAGGCTGGCCAGCGAGACTATTTAGTTCCAAATTGTCTAATTACTCTGAATCATATACCTCTGAGCTGATCACTTCCTATTAGCCATGCCGCCATGTTTTTCTGACAGTTGCTCGTGCACATTGCAAAAACTCATGATGTCATGACGTCAAACTCTGCATCAACCCTGCTGCAAACTTGTAAGGAGTCATGGCAGAGAGGAAGAAATGCTGCAAAGCTTGGTGTCATTCTACAAAGAAAGATGACAACACAGGGCTGCAGCTGTACAGTACAGTGCTACAGTTTTGCTAGCATGGCTGTTAAAAAATATTCTGTGCTGAGAGAAGTATATATCCACTCACAAGGGTGCTACTGGAGAAAATAGTCATTTTTTATTATTGCTACATAAACCTTCATGCTGGATAGTTTAATGAATAATAATGCATCATATTTTATTTGTTATAGTTCAAATCTGGGGTGACGCTCTCCGCAGAGTGCTCTCATCTGAGATCAAATGGTCATAATAATAAAAAAAAGAACAGATAAGAATATCGATAAAGTGCCAGATCGAAGCAAGCAATATCAGTAACTAGTAGTAGGCTACCGTTAAAATCTTAAAAATGCCCATCCCTATCTATATGACCAAATTAATTTTGATCGCCACCTAGTCTGCTACTGACATTTTTAGCTTACCGGTGCTACCACCTAATAAAGTAAATGTACAGCCCTGCAGCCGTGCTACTTGTAACGCCTGTAAAATGATCATTTCAGGGGTGGAGACACCAGCAATATGTTGAAACATGTTATATGCATTGTAAAATATTTCAACATGTTCAAATGTTATTAGGCAGACATCCTAGACTGTGTTCAGACTCAAGAGATAATGAAACCGCTGCGTTGACGCTGAAAACCTGTCGGCCTACATTTTTCCACACTGAAAATTGATAAGGGAACCGATAAAGAATCAGACCGATAAGCAGCATCCATAATGGCATTGCTATCAATAAAATCTTATCAATCGCCATCCCTATCTGTGTACTATCGAGAGAGAAAGAGAGACAAAGTGAGATGGAGAGAGACCGAGACAGAGAGTTTAGCTGTTGAATGTGCTGATAGTGACTGAAGACTAACGTCGATACCTGCTTCACTCGCTGTTTTGGCAATGCAGCCATGCCATGCCAATACAGCACCTATTGAATTGTAAGTGTGTGTGTGTGTGTCTGTGTGTGTGTGTGTGTGTGTGTGTGTGTGTCTCTGTCTGTCTGTCTGTCTGTCTGTCTGTCTGTGTGTGTGTGTGTGTGCATGCAGAGGGCGTCCTTCTCCCCATGCCCTGAAAAAGGGTAACACTTTATTTTTACAGCCAAGTAAACAAACCAACGCCAAAATCTGCGGCCACAGAAATCACATATTGCTTCATTAATGAGGGCAGCATGGACCATTATAGCAGTGTTTGTGCTGGAGAGTGTGCTTGTTTGTGTGTACTTCTGTGTGTGTGTGTGTGTGTGTGTGTGTGTGTGTGTGTCTGTCTGTGTCTGTCTGTGTGTGTATGTCTGTGTGTGCGCGCATGTTTGTTGTGAGTTTGCATTTGCGTGTGTGTGCGACTGAGCTTGTGATTTGGTGTGTATTTTAATTTTCTGCATGAGGCGGTGATACACATGTTTGGTATATGGTGATACACTTTTTCTTTTTTCTGATTACTTGACCAATTCCCCCTGCTGTCCCAGTCGTTGCTCCACCCCCTCAATCGATCTGGTGAGAGTTGTAGACTAGCTCATGCTTCCTCCAATACATGTGCAGTCGCCAGCTGCTTCTTTTCACCTGACAGCGAGGAAGTAGCGTGTGGGAGGATCACGCTGTTCCCCCAGTTCCCCTCCCCCCAAACAGGCGCCCCGACCGACCAGAGGAGGCACTAGTGCAGCGACCAGGACACGTACCCTTAATCCGGCTGGACCAAATATGGACGTCGGATCAAGCCGGAGGTAACACAGGGGTTCGAACCTGTGACCCTCGTGTTGGTAGGCCAGGAACCTACCGCTGCCTTTGAACACTTGTTTTTGTATGTTTTTCAGTGTATTTGTGTACCTGCTGATTTGTGTGTAGTTGTCTGCACATGAATCTGTGTGTGTGTGTGTGTGTGTGTGTGTGCGCACGCACTAACACGCGCGTGCTGTTTCCTCTTGCGCTCAGTCAGCCTGTTTTGTTGTTGTTTCTTTCTGCTGGCGTCCATCTGTATCGGGCAGTTTGTTTTCCCCCAGCATCTGTGGCTGTAATGAAAGCCAGGTACGGACCGGTAAACAGCACAGCGGAGCGGGCCGCCGTCCCCGCCCACGCATGGCGATCCCCCTGCTCTCCTCTCCTGCAACCTGGTCTTGCTTTACATTTCATTTCACTCAACACTTTTATAGACAACCTACAAAACGGCTAAAAGTCAAACAACAACAAGAGTACAGCTTAGCGTTGAAGAACACACAGAGCAGCACATAGTCTGACAAACAACAAGCCAACCAACAACTTCCTGTTAGACATCAGCAGCTGCCCACATTACTTCTGCTCTCTGATTTAAAAAAAGGCCATTTTCTCTCCTCGCATCCTGTCTTCTGCATTTGTCTTGCTCATTAAAGCCGTGATCACAATTAGCCTTGAACTGAGTCATTAAAGATGTGATCACAGTTAGCCTTGAACTGAGTCATTAAAGCCGTGCTCACAGCTAGCCTTGAACTGAGTCATTAAAGACGTGATCACAGCTAGCCTTGAACTGAGTCATTAAAGATGTGATCACAGTTAGCCTTGAACTGAGTCATTAAAGCCATGATCACAGCTAGCCTTGAACTGAGTCATTAAAGACGTGATCACAGCTAGCCTTGAACTGAGTCATTAAAGATGTGATCACAGTTAGCCTTGAACTGAGTCATTAAAGATGTGATCACAGCTAGCCTTGAACTGAGTCATTAAAGATGTGATCACAGCTAGCCTTGAACTGAGTCATTAAAGATGTGATCACAGCTAGCCTTGAACTGAGTCATTAAAGACGTGATCACAGCTAGCCTTGAACTGAGTCATTAAAGATGTGATCACAGTTAGCCTTGAACTGAGTCATTAAAGCCATGATCACAGCTAGCCTTGAACTGAGTCATTAAAGACGTGATCACAGCTAGCCTTGAACTGAGTCATTAAAGATGTGATCACAGTTAGCCTTGAACTGAGTCATTAAAGATGTGATCACAGCTAGCCTTGAACTGAGTCATTAAAGATGTGATCACAGCTAGCCTTGAACTGAGTCATTAAAGATGTGATCACAGCTAGCCTTGAACTGAGTCATTAAAGACATGATCACAGCTAGCCTTGAACTGAGTCATTAAAGCCATGATCACAGTTAGCCTTGAACTGAGTCATTAAAGATGTGATCACAGTTAGCCTTGAACTGAGTCATTAAAGACGTGATCACAGCTAGCCTTGAACTGAGTCATTAAAGATGTGATCACAGCTAGCCTTGAACTGAGTCATTAAAGATGTGATCACAGTTAGCCTTGAACTGAGTCATTAAAGATGTGATCACAGCTAGCCTTGAACTGAGTCATTAAAGATGTGATCACAGTTAGCCTTGAACTGAGTCATTAAAGATGTGATCACAGTTAGCCTTGAACTGAGTCATTAAAGATGTGATCACAGTTAGCCTTGAACTGAGTCATTAAAGATGTGATCACAGTTAGCCTTGAACTGAGTCATTAAAGATGTGATCACAGTTAGCCTTGAACTGAGTCATTAACTCATTGAGTGCCAGCCACTTTTGGAGAACGGATGCTCCCAGTGCCAGAGTTTTCAGAGCGTTTTCAGTGATTTCTCGAGGCCCACAGAATATTGTGTGATATTACTATGTAAACACCGAACACGCACAAGAACGAGCTGGCTCTATTGTATCATCAGCAAAAAAAAGTTTATTGATACCATTTTCCGTTCTTTAGTTATGAGCCGGAGAAGATAGGTTGTTTTCAGCGTTTTCAGGCTTTTCAAATTATTAGCTGAGATAATCCGCCTTTTGTGAAATGCAGCATTTCAAGCACATTCACTGAGTCTGAAGATAATATTTTCTGATGTAGTGACGTAGTTGTTGTGTGATGCCCTGCGTGCACCACCCCCCTCCCCCCCTCCCCCCGTAAACTCCTCCCCACACTGCACACAGCCTCACGCAACCATTATATTTTCGGAGTGCTGCGTTTGTGTGCTGCTGTCGGCTCTCAGCGCCACAGCAGGGAAGAGCCAACCCGGATTGCTGAATGGTTTGGCGTCAGGGGCTGCTTTCCTGGCTGCTAATCGGGTGGAGAAACTATACAGACAGACAGACAGACAGACAGGGACAGAGGGGCTCAGTTGTGAGCGCGGATTGACTCCTGTTCGGAGCCAATGTCAGCTCCCGCGACAGAGCAAATGGCTCTGGGAGCATGCATCGGTTTGTCTTTGATCCACGGCTTTTAGGCTGTTTCTCGGACCTGTCTCTAATCTGGACTGCACCGAGCAAGCACTGTCGCCACCTAATGAGTCCGTAAAATAGGTTATACACCTCCAATAGCTACTATAGTTGTACAGGAGCTGCGGAAGGCTTTGATCGACGTCCCACCGTCAAAAAACGCATTGGACGTCGAAGGACGTCCGTGGCACTCTACGTCACTATTTAATTGGACGTCGAAGGACGTCCATGGCATTCAATGAGTTAAAGATGTGATCACAGTTAGCCTTGAACTGAGTCATTAAAGATGTGATCACAGTTAGCCTTGAACTGAGTCATTAAAGATGTGATCACAGTTAGCCTTGAACTGAGTCATTAAAGATGTGATCACAGTTAGCCTTGAACTGAGTCATTAAAGATGTGATCACAGTTAGCCTTGAACTGAGTCATTAAAGATGTGATCACAGTTAGCCTTGAACTGAGTCATTAAAGATGTGATCACAGTTAGCCTTGAACTGAGTCATTAAAGCCATGATCACAGCTAGCCTTGAACTGAGTCCAAACTGTCCAAAGACTCTTTTGGCTGCAATTCCGCGTGTTTGTGTGTGTGTGTGTGTGTGTGTGTGTGTGTGTGTGTCTGTGTGTGTGTGTGTGTGTGTGTGTGTGTGTGTGTCTGTCTTTCTGTCTGTCTGTCTGTCTGTCTGTGAGACACACAGAGAGAGGCATACAGTACAGAGAGAGAGAAATATGGGGTGGTGACAAAGAGGTGGCAAGTGCTCTTAGGGCTCAAATGTAAATTCCATTTCCTGTCTTCCATTCATGCCTCCAGTCTTTCCTCCACACCCAACGCTCCATCTATCCCTCCATTCCTTCAGCCAAACCTCTCTCT
>NW_028150741.1:0-25906 GCF_964638095.1 Poromitra crassiceps | reverse complement strand
CGTCACCTGGCGTCCAATGAGGCCATCAAGGATGGCATCTGGGAGACAAAAAATCTGCAGGTTCTGGTGGAGGTGCTCTCCCGCAGGTGGTTAGACGCAGGTGGTTAGGCCCCAAAGGGGGTGTAAGAGAGTGAGGTGCTCTTCAGCAGGTGGTTAGATGCAGGTGGTCAGACCCCAAAGGGGGTGTAGGACAGTGGAGGTGCTCCTCCCTAATACAGGATATCGAAGCCATAGATGGACCGATACGTAAATAGGACTTCCACCGGGTCCGGTGGGTCCTCTGGGGCCGGCCATCCCCGGGGCACGATCCAAACATGGGAGGCTGGGGACCATCAAAAGGGTCAAATGCCGCCGTCTCCGAAGGCAGAGCCACAGGGGGATCTGACTCAGCGAGGCCTGCCCTCCCGACCTGTAGTTTGGGGGGGTCACCCGCCGTCTCGTCCTTTAAACGCCTCTTATTTCTTCTTGCTCTTGACCGAGGGCTGACGACACTACGGGAACCTCCCAGCATGAAGCTGGAGCCTACGTGTTGGTCAAGGACAGGAATTGGCTGCTGCTGGGGTACGGGTTCAGACTCGACCAGGGGAAGGTCCACAGGTTGTGCCTCAGGTACGGGTTCAGACTCGGCGAGGGGCAGGTCCACAGATTGTGCCTCAGGTTGTGCCTCAGGGCCAGCAGACTCGGAGGCCCCCTGCGGGGGGACGGAGCCGATCTGCAGGCAGCGATTGAACCTCCCAATGAGACGATCGACGGTCCTCTCCAACTCGTTAACCCTCTTGGAGACACACTGCCACTCCTGGGTCCTGCAGGGAACGCTACCCAACCGTACAGATTCTTCGGCTGGACACGTAGTGTCTTGATCCACTGAGAGTACCACGGGCCGGCGAGCGGTGGGACCACTTACTGGACGCCGGGAGCAGGAGGAGAGGTAATGCCCGGCTCGACCATAGTACAGGCAGCTCCGGGTGTCCAAACGGCGCTGCCTCTCCTCTGGTGTGATGCGAACCCTGCCGGTCAGATCACGGTACAGATGGCTGCTGGGACTCAAATGTGGGTGCCCCTGCTCTGGAATGACGCGAACTCCCCCCCAGAATATGCCCTTAGCAGCAGGGGGCGGCCGAGAGGCAGAGCTAGAAGCAACGGCCGCTGTGGACGGGGGAGTCGCAGGTCTGGAAACCTCCGGAACGGCGGTGCGCTCGAAAGCTGGGGCAAGAGGGGCAGAAGGCTGCGGAATGGCACCCTGGGGGCCTAGCCCGTCGAGACGATCTAGCCGGCCAATCAAGAGGGCGTGCCGATCAGCGGCTTCCGAAGCCAGAGCCTGGATTGCTTTTTCCTGCTGGGCGTGCCGATCAGTGGCTTCGAAAACCAGAGCCTGGATTGCTTTTTCCTGGTGGGCAATCAGGCGTCTTGACTCGAGTGCGAGCTCAATTATCATTCGAAAGGCCTCCCTGATTGGCGGAGGTGTATCCGCTAGATCCAGTTCTGAGTGATTCATACTGTCAGGACCGATGTTAGACATGTGGATCTATTCGCGGGTAGTTGATGAAGCTGGGGTGTTGTGGAACTTGATGGCTGGGGCTGCACTGTTCGAGGTTTTGGGAACGGTTGCAGGGATTGCAGAGGTTGCTGGTTGCAGAAGTTGCAGAGCTTGGCATGATCCTTGACGTGGATTTATGAATCACTGGCGAGGACCTGCAGGAACAGGCCCTTATAGATGTGAATATGACATCACCTGTGTTATGACATCACCAGTGAACGGCATGAAAGACGCTATGAATCATGACATCATCAGTGATTGATGACATCATAGTAGGAATGACGACGTCAAAGTAGGAATGATGACGTCATCCTAACAGATAGTTTATCCATTATTAGTTGCCTGAAAACGAGCGCCTGCACCAGCGCCTTTCTGAAGCCACTGTTGAGTTTATTTTTAATCTGTACGATGATAGAGTATATGATCTGTATGTAATAACCTGTATGATGATACATTATGATCTGTATGTAATAACCTGTATGACACAGTATATGATCTGTATGTAATAACCTGTATGACACAGTATATGATCTGTATGTAATAACCTGTATGACACACTATATGATCTGTATGTAATAACCTGTATGACACACTATATGATCTGTATGTAATAACCTGTATGATGATACATTATGATCTGTATGTAATAACCTGTATGACACACTATATGATCTGTATGTAATAACCTGTATGACACACTATATGATCTGTATGTAATAACCTGTATGACACAGTATATGATCTGTATGTAATAACCTGTATGACACAGTATATGATCTGTATGTAATAACCTGTATGACACACTATATGATCTGTATGTAATAACCTGTATGACACAGTATATGATCTGTATGTAATAACCTGTATGACACACTATATGATCTGTATGTAATAACCTGTATGACACAGTATATGATCTGTATGTAATAACCTGTATGATGATACAGTATATGATCAGGGCTCGACATTAACTCATTCATGGCCAAAGACGTCTTTGACGTGTTATCAGGAATAGCCCAGAGGGCCAATGACGTGTTTGACGTGTTTTTGTTTTTATTAGTACAGCGCGTAGTTCAAAGACTTCCCCAGCCTGTGACATGTTATCAGGTCCCTAGCCTCAAAGTCAAGCCGACAACACGCGATCAAACACATACCGCAGCTGTTGTTTTGAAATGAGCAGGAGGAAAAACAGAAAACAGAGAAACGCGCTTCCTTGTAGAGAGGAGAAACGCCATTGAAACGCCCCTCGGCGCGCTGCACTGGTCGCCTTGCTGTAGGGCAGAGCGAGAAAGTAATCCAGAGATGTGAGGAATGAGGAAATGATCGATCAGTTTGACGGGTAATCCAGAGGGTGGTGAGGACGTGTTGAATAGCCGAGGGGAAAACGGGAACGATCAAACGGCAGGGAGGATAGGACAGGGATACATGGACGAGGACGGGTGGACCAGAACGAAACAAAATAAACACACGAACAGCTAACAATAACTAAGGCGGGCAGAAGCGGCAGTCACAGCAGCAGACGCCAGCAGTACTCAGACCTGGAAACAACGTAACGAAGATAAAAGGGGGATCGTGTGTGTGTGTGTGTGTGTGTGTGTGTGTCTGTCTGTCTGTCTGTCTGTGTGTCTGTCTGCACACTCACTCACACTGAGTAAACTGTATTGTTGAATGTAAAAAAAGCACTTCATGTATATATATATATATATATATTTATTTTTTTTGTCATTTGTGTCATAATGAATCATATTTACATGTCTGATGTCAATACAGTTCAAAATAAAAGAATCGAGAGCGAGTTCTGCCTGAGATTGTGTCGTTTACAAAAATGGCCTTTTCTCCTGTTTGTCTTCTCAGAGAGACCTTTTTGGTGAAAACAGGGTGTATATAAATGGCTATAAGTAGAGTACAGAACATGCTAAAAGCTCACTTTTTTTCCCCTGGTGAACCCAGAGACGTACATCTTCATTTTGAGGTATTGCAAATCACTTTGGTGCTAATAGATAATTTACTGTGGGTCTTGAAAGATGACCAACAATTATGAAAATCTTTGGCCTGTGCTAAATATTGGCAGTCCTAAACTGGCCATGAATGAGTTAACGGATGCCCGGTTGCCCAACCAAAAAAAAAAAAAGTCAACCATTTATTGGCCTTTGGTTGCCCCAGTGGCAACCATGTTTTAACATGTAAAAAATATGCACAGCAGCAAACTGCAAAATATGCACCAAATATATTTTTTTAATACTTGTGAGTGACATGCATGCATGTGACATTTAATTGCTGTTACAATCGGAACGATGTTGCTAATTACCAGACGGAACCCAGTAGACACTGCACGTGCAGTGTGTTTACTCAGAACTGAGGGCTGCGCGCACACCGGCTCAGCTGCAAGCATGAAGTTGTCTGCCTGGGTGAAAGCCCTGACTAACGTTACCCTGGTGTCAACATCACAAATGAACGAGCAACAAAGATGATTCGATTGACAAATAACCAGATGAACCGCCTGCACGAAAAAAAGATGGCATTTGAGAAAAATAGTTCAACCGTGTCAGGGGAGACAGACATACCTACTCGTAAACTATGGACTATTTCAGAACGAACAAACAGCATGCTCCGAGAGAACAGGTGTGTACTTTTTATTTGAGATTGGTGCATGTAGAAAGAAGTAAGACCGCAGACTGTGCGGAATTTCCTGATTACAGCGGGAGGCGAGCGCATTGTTGTGCATCGCGGCTAACTGCAAAACATGTACAGAATGCTGCCAACTAGGAGATCCTTAAAAAACGTTTGAACTACGTGTATTATATGCTGAGAAATGAGGAACCCTTTACATCCTTACCTCGTCTGGCGTAGTTTCAGTAAAGAACGCATCTGATTTAGGGCGACTGACGAGCGACGTCGACACCCTAGCAAGCACTTTTCAAAGTTAACGTCGAGCCCTGATGATGTGTATGTAATAACCTGTATGATGACACAGTATATGATGTGTATGTAATAACATGACACAGTATATGATGTGTATGTAATAACCTGTATGATGATACAGTATATATGATCTGTATGTAATAACCTGTATGATGACACAGTATATATCATGTGTATATAATAACCTGTATGATGACACAGTATATATGATCTGTATGTAATAACCTGTATGATGATACAGTATATGATCTGTATGTAATAACCTGTATGATGATATGTGTATATAATAACCTGTATGATGACACAGTATATATGATCTGTATGTAATAACCTGTATGATGACACAGTATATATGATCTGTATGTAATAACCTGTATGATGACACAGTATATATGATGTGTATATAATAACCTGTATGATGACACAGTATATATGATGTGTATATAATAACCTGTATGATGACACAGTATATATGATGTGTATATAATAACCTGTATGATGACACAGTATATATGATCTGTATTTAATAACCTGTATGATGACACAGTATACAGTATATGATCTGTATGTAATAACCTGTATGATGACACAGTATATATGATCTGTATTTAATAACCTGTATGATGACACAGTATACAGTATATGATCTGTATGTAATAACCTGTATGATGACACAGTATACAGTATATATGATCTGTATGTAATAACCTGTATGATGACACAGTATATATGATCTGTATGTAATAACCTGTATGATGACACAGTATATATGATCTGTATGTAATAACCTGTATGATGACACAGTATATATTATATGTATGTAATAACCTGTATGATGATACAGTATATGATCTGTATGTAATAACCTGTATGATGACACAGTATATATGAGTAGTCTATAGTGGTTATGTTTACCCAAACATTTATTTGAAATGTAAACCTGTTGGTCTGCAGTAGAAAATAATTTCACACAATGTAAAGAGGATTTTCCCCATCTCAGATTGGGCCTTGTGGTCTCAAATAAAATCCCGAGTCCGGCTTGTCCAAGACCGAGTCAAGACCAAGATCGAGGGAGGGCAACTCTGAGACGAGATCGAGGCCATCAAAATGTGGTCTAGACCAAGATCAGTCTCGAATACTCCAACACTAGTGTGCGTGTGTGCGTGTGTGTAACAGGTGTAGGGTCAGGGGTAGGTTGTGATGATTGACAGAAATAGAAGGACACAAATGGAGCTCAACACACACACACACACACACACACACACACACACACACACACACACACACACACACAGAGGGTCACAGAGTGCATCAGCAACAGTTATCCCCCCTCTACTGTATGTATGTGTGTGTGTGGGTGTGTGTGTGAGAGAGAGAGAGAGAGAGAGAGAGAGAGAGTGTGTGTGTGTGTGTGTGTGTGTGTGTGTGTGTGTGTGTGTGTGTGTGTGTGTGTGTGTGTGTGTGTGTGTGTGTGTGTGTGAGTTAGTGACGCGCGGGCCGCAGTTATAAGCGCGCTGACCGCGGATATCCCGCCCCGCGGACGGGCCGGATCATAAAAAATAAACATTCTGATTAATAGCGGATGGGTTGCGGGCGGTTGAAACGATGTATCATTAATGAGGAAAAATAATATGAATTACGTTCTCTAGTCTATGAACATATTTTAAGCTACATTTTTCATCAGGCACATTCTTAGTCGCCTATTGTAGATCCCCCAAAGGACCCCACGGCCGTAAACCAAACAATAGCCATATGCTAGGTCGCTAGGCTCCACTTTTCGTCCATATATGGTCAATGATGTCACCCTCAAAAAGGAGTCTCCGCTGAAGACGTGTTTGAAGAGAAGACGCGTTCGTATTTTCCCATACAATGAGGCAATCAAGTCAACTAAACTTAAAGCTATAGCGTTAGCCGAGTAAACTACATGAGGGCAAGTGGTGGACTGGACATAATACAGCATGGAAGTTTATTTGGAGTCTTGGACTGCAGCGATCGCACCAACGGCAGCAGAAACCGTAAGTTCGCTCCTTTTATAGCGTTTTATAGCGTTTATAGCGTCGGGTGCATGGCGGGCGCGGATCTATAAATAGTATGAAATAATTTGTGTGGATTTATGGCAGGCGGACGGTTCATGCACACACGCGGATTAGGATGGCATAAAAGCTCATCCGCGTGTGTGTGTGTGTGTGTGTGTGTGTGTGTGTGTGTGTGTGTGTGTGCATGCATGCGTGCGTGCGTGGGTGCGCTTGTGTGTTCCAGCCAATGGGGTGATCCCAGGACATAAACTAAGCTATAAAGGAGGAGACATTACATCACAGCAGCATTCTGGGAGATGCCTGGAGAACATGTGTGACCTCTGACCTTTGATGAAGAAATGTCAGACAACAGTCTGAGTGCTTTTACTAATGTGTCACTTTGTTTATGAGCCCTGTAAACAATGTGTTACAGGGATGGGCAACTTTCTTTCTTTCTTTCTTTCTTTTTAACAATCCCGATTATTTCTTGCGCTGTGCTCCTGATTGGTAATTTCTCTGGATCTCCTGATTTCATACGGATACAAATCAAATGTCTGTAGCAGGCTTAGTTTTAAACCCAGAGTGGCGTGTCTGGTCTCGTACAAAACTAGGAGGCCTAAGCCATACATTGGTACCAACCATGTCATGCTAGCTTGTCGGGAAGGGTGGTAAATAACGCTCCAAAATTAGGGTTAGGGTCATTTTGGCGAGGGGTTGGTATTGTAGCGTATCGGGTAATTACGTGTATTGGGGTGTTTCCGTGCTTGGTTAGGAACTGATATGTGTGGGTGTGTTCCTAGGGGGAAGGGGATATATGTGACCAGCGGCCGGGGCGAAGGAGTCAGGCTATGCGAGGGAGCTGACCGGGTGGTTGCAGAGCTAGCAGCGAAGCTAGCTGCTAGGAGCTATATTGTGAAGACAAGAATAAAAAGCCTGTACCAACTTCAAGTCTCCAGTTCCTTGGACAAATACCCACTTTGTTACATTGGTGTCAGACAGTAAAGCGGTAACGCCTCTGATTCGGCCGAGAGGGGAGAGGGTGAGAAGGAACGGCAAAAGAGACGGGTGGTGCGGCTTTTTGGCTCTAGATCTAGCGCTAGTAAGTTAGCTACCAGGGGTGCTAACTGCTAACTGCTAGCTGCTAAGACCACGTGCGATGGTGCGCGGAGAATGGCCATCGGTGAACGGGAGGAAAGGAGAGCTGACGGCGGGGATCAGCTCGATGCTGGCGGGCATGGAGGCCCGTGTGTTGAGAGAGGTCGGACGGCTGGTGGAAGAGACTCCTGCCTGGGCAGTAGAGGTGATGCGGGCGCTGCGAGAAGTCATGCAGCGGGTGGACTTGATGAGCGCGGAGGTAATGCAGCGGGGAGAGCGGCTGGAAGAGCCACGGAAGAGACTGTGTTGGACCTGCAGAGAGCCGGGCCACGTGGCGAGGTGGTGCCGAGGCGGTCCCGGGAGACGGACCGGGTATGCGGGACAACGACATGGACAGCAGGGAGCCTGCTGGGCATGTAGCGCGATCGGACATCTAGCCAGAGAGTGTCCAGAGGCTGTCGGAGATCGGGGGGCAGCGGGAGAAGAGAGACGTGCAGGCGGCGGACAGGTGAGACTCTGCTGGACTTGCCAGTCACCGGAGCACTTGGCCAGGGACTGCACTGAGAGTGTGGAGGCCGGAGGTGAGACGCAGGCTGGGAAGAGCGTGAGCAGCCGGGGAGAAGAGAACGTGGTGACGGATAGGAGAACGGTGCTGCAGGGGAACAGCCAGAGGGAAGAGAGGGACATCGTCTGCAGCGTTGTTACAGTCGGGAGAGCGACGCTCGTGTCTCCGAGTGAGCGAGAGGGGTTACCGCCGGGGGAACCGGCCCAGCCTAACCGCTATACACCCCCTAACGTTGCACTGCGGAGAGCCGAGGGGAAGATCGACGCCGGTGGTGTTTGCTCTGCTGTCCTCAACCCTGGAGGAGGGGGACGGAAAAACGAGCGGAGAGCCGAGGGGAAGATCGACGCCGGTGGTGTTCGCTCTGCTGTCCTCAACCCTGGAGGAGGGGGACGGAAAAACGAGCGAGTGCGAGGCCGGGAGGACGACGCCAGGGTCATCTGGAGAGTCGACGGGCGCGAGTGGAGACCGGAGGACGAGGATGTCGATCCGGTGCTCGTTCGTGCATTTGGCTACTGGAACAAACAAAAAGGGGGGACCGAAAAGAGTGCTTCAGGCGGGACAGAAGCTGGGAAAAGGGGGGATGGAAATGGGGTTTAAAAGAAAAGCTAAGGAAAATGTGGGGGCTTGTGTTTGAATTGAAATGTGTGAAAAAGAAGGAAATAATGAAAACTAGACATTATGGAGCCTAATGGGAAACTAGACATTATGGCGGTACCTAATGGAAAACTAGACATTACGGAGTACCTAATGAAAAACTGGACATTATGACGGGGGTGCTGAAAAGAAAAGACTGGTTGTTGGGGAATTATAATTTGATGTGGTGATGGGAAAAATATTGTGTTGGGTGTGTTTTGGTACAGGGGGATGTGTGTGGGTTGTGCATGTCGCGTGGAAGCGACATTAAATTTGTGTGGGGGAAATGTAGCGTATCGGGTAATTACGTGTATTGGGGTGTTTCCGTGCTTGGTTAGGAACTGATATGTGTGGGTGTGTTCCTAGGGGGAAGGGGATATATGTGACCAGCGGCCGGGGCGAAGGAGTCAGGCTATGCGAGGGAGCTGACCGGGTGGTTGCAGAGCTAGCAGCGAAGCTAGCTGCTAGGAGCTATATTGTGAAGACAAGAATAAAAAGCCTGTACCAACTTCAAGTCTCCAGTTCCTTGGACAAATACCCACTTTGTTACAGTATGATGTTATGTCTCTTCCTTCTTTATAGGTTCCTTAACATAAACGAGGTAGTGAAGGTATTCAAGGTAACCAATAACACACACACACGCACCCACACACACACACACACACACACACACACACACACACACACACACGCATACATGATAGCTCTCAAATATCGCTAATTACTGACAACAGTCACAACACACAAACACACACACACATACAAGCGCGCGCGCGCGCGCGCACACACACACACACACACACACACACACACACACACACACACACACACACACACACACACACACACACACACACACACAAACCTCTAAGCAATATTGAAATGTGTTTTGTCTGGTAATGCCTGTTAAACCAGTTAAACCAGTTTACGTTTTTTTCCCTCGATTGCTCACATGCATGGGTCAACACTGAAGCCACGTTTTCAAAATGCTTCATATAGTCTTCATTACCAACATGCATCTTGGCCAAACCGTTCATCTCACCTCCAAAACCCACTTCAATCACAAAAACACAACCAGCCCCAATTACTCCTTCATTAGGGTCTGGATGCAAGACTATCCTCCACTGATTCGGTGATGCATTTTTTCAGCACCAATTGATTGGTTGCTGTCTGTTGTCCATCATCGATCTCCTTGACCAGTCACAGTGGCAAAGCAGGAGAACTTTGACGATCCTGCGCCAAAGAACTTCACTCGGTTTTTCCACTGCCAAAACAAGGCAGGAGCGTTGTTGTCTAAAACAGTGGTTCTCAAATGGGGGTCCGGGGATGCATCTCAAAGCATCAATCTTATTATCCTATGGGGGACCATGGGACAAAGTCCTATCAAATGGGGGTCCGTGGTCTAATTTTGGTCAGTTTAGGGGTCCTTCATGTGAATTTTTTTTAGAACCACTAGTCTAAAAAGCACAAGCTTCGTCTCTTGCCTTCAATACTCTTTGTCTGCTACATGCGGTACCTACACCTGCCACCAGGGTTAGGGTTAGGGTTAGGTTAACGTTAACTTTAGCTGCAAGCTGCACGCAGCTCAACAACCGGCCAATAGATTGCAAAGCTGATGGGTTACTACTAAATAATCAAAGCAATAATCAGAGCGACTATGCCTGACATTCAAGTCATATATATATATATATATCTATATAGCTATATATATATATATATATATATATATATATATATATATATACTAGTTCACATCACAGACCAATTGCATGCATTGATAATCGCATGTGATGGTACTCAGCCAATCAGGCTCGCCACTGGCAACCCATGTGGTGCTACTCAGCCAATCAGGGCTGCCGCTCAGCTGCTGCAAGGTCTGTAATGGCGTCTCCCATTTCCAGAAAAATCAATGAGGAAAACACAGCCATAAGTGCAGTTCTTGCAGAAATATACTCAATAACAACAATTAAACACGAACACTATGCACAAGCATCGCTGGAAAATATGTTTTCGTCGTTCTTCTGAGATGGATGGATTATTTTGGACTGCATGTGGAGACGCTGATTGTAGGGCTGTCCCAAACGATTATTTTCTTATCGATTCGACTAACGATTATTTTTCCGATTAGTCGATTAATCTAACAATTATTTTTTATTTAGTTTTTTTATTATATAACAATAAATTTACCCAAAACAAATAAATAACCAAAAACTCAATTTCTGTATTTTATTTAACCATCTCATTCTCTTTAACAGTCCAACATAAAATCTCTCAAATAAAATTAAAGCAAGAGCTTGTCCTCAAATAAAATGAATATAGTGCAATTCAAAATAAAATAGTAGAATAAACTAGAACGGGCTAAATTTGCTGAAGCAAATTTGATTGTGCTTGCTCCCGCGTGAAGCTCCGCCCCCCTTGCACCGCCCCTGCCTTAGACCCCGCCCTCCCATCCAGTATCAATACAGCCCCAATCGGCAATGTGTAGCTAGGACGTGTTTAGGCCGTTGCAAGGGTGTATTAACTGGATGCTATAGTGTTTTCGGCTCATTATTATGCTGCTATAGCGCCCCCTAGAGGCTAAATGACACAATATTTGTCCTATAGGCTCAGAGTACATCCGTCCACACCTGTACCAAGTTTGGTTAGCATCGGACGATCTTTGTGAAATAGGCCCCACCCACAGAAATTTGGAAGTCGATTATATCGCAACGGTGCCGAATAAAAAAAAAACGCAAAATAAGTTTTGTGCGGGACAGTCCACACACGCTCTGTGATGTGGTTTGGTGAAGATCGGGCAAAATTTGAAGGAGAAATAGCGGCAAAACGCTTTTCGACAAAATTCAAAATGGCGGAAAATCTAGTTAGACGGAAATGGGCGGGGCCTATATCAGCAGATGCGAAATAACCCAAGGAATCCAGGGAAAAAAGAATTTTGAATGTAGCCCTTTCGGTTCAAAAGTTATGGACCAAAACGTAAGGAATGCTGCTATAGCGCCCCCTAGAGGCGAAATGACACAATATTTGTCCTATAGGCTCAGAGTACATCCGTCCACACCTGTACCAAGTTTGGTTAGCATCGGACGATCTTTGTGAAATAGGCCCCACCCACAGAACTTTGGAGGTCGATTATATCGCAACGGTGCGGAATTTAAAAAAAACGCAAAATAAGTTTTGTGCGGGACAGTCCACACACGCTCTGTGATGTGGTTTGGTGAAGATCGGGCAAAATTTGAAGGAGAAATAGCGAAAAAACGCTTTTCGACAAAATTCAAAATGGCGGAAAATCTAGTTAGACGGAAATGGGCGGGGCCTATATCAGCAGATGCGGAATGACCCAAGGAATCCAGGGAAAAAAGAATTTTGAATGTAGCCCTTACGGTTCAAAAGTTATGGACCAAAACGTAAGGACGGTTGTTATAGCGCCACCTTCTGGTCAAATAGTGGAATTTTCCCGCACAGAGTAAAAGGTGACTCTGTAAACCTACCTACAAAGTTTGGTAATAGCAGGTCATACGGTGTCTGAGCTAGAGCTAATTTAATGCCAACGATTTCGAAACCCCATTCAAGTGAATGGGGAAAAAAATCGTACGTTAACGCCAATATCGCGAAAACCGGCGAACGAAACCCTTAGCAATCCAAATGCACACGATTCCTCAATGAGCCGCACGTTTTGATGTCTCCCATGTCTGTGTAGTGTGAAAACTGTAGGAGAAATGGCGAACCAAACTTTTGGATATTAAGTATGAGAGATTCTAAGATTGTGCTTGCCTATCTGCAAGCACAATAATAATTGCTTTTATCTCGGAAACGGAAGGTGCGATCCTGATTCCGGGCCTCGTTCAGCTAATTTTCCACCCCGAGTCCAACGCCGCCATCCGTGAGTCTCTACGAGTTACGGTTGCGGAGATACGTTGCTGTAGCGCCCCCCATAGGCAAACAATAGCGCCCCCTACACGCCAAATTACACTTTCTTTTCTGAAATCAGCTCAGAAGTGTCAAGTGTCATACAAGAAGGAAGGCTGGCCATAATTCCAATGAATCAGCACTTCCTGCCGCCCTTCAAAATAAAACAATTTAGAAGGGACAGGTTCTGAATGCTGCTATAGCGCCCCCTAGAGGCGAAATGACAAAATATTTCTCCTATAGGCTCAGAGTACATCCTTCCACACCTGGACCAAGTTTGGTTCGCATTGGACGATCTTTGTGAAATAGGCCCCACCCACAGAACTTTGGAAGTCGATTATATCGCAACGGTGCGGAGTTTCAAAAATACGCAAAATAAGTTTTGTGGGGGACAGTCCACACACGCTCTGTGATGTGGTTTGGTGAAGATCGGGCAAAATTTGAAGGAGAAATAGCGAAAAAACGCTTTTCGACAAAATTCAAAATGGCGGAAAATCTAGTTAGACGGAAATGGGCGGGGCCTATATCAGCAGATGCGGAATGACCCAAGGAATCCAGGGAAAAAAGAATTTTGAATGTAGCCCTTACGGTTCAAAAGTTATGGACCAAAACGTAAGGACGGTTGTTATAGCGCCACCTTCTGGTCAAATAGTGGAATTTTCCCGCACAGAGTAAAAGGTGACTCTGTAAACCTACCTACAAAGTTTGGTAATAGCAGGTCATACGGTGTCTGAGCTAGAGCTAATTTAATGCCAACGATTTCGAAACCCCATTCAAGTGAATGGGGAAAAAAATCGTACGTTAACGCCAATATCGCGAAAACCGGCGAACGAAACCCTTAGCAATCCAAATGCACACGATTCCTCAATGAGCCTAGACGGAAATGGGCGCGGCCTATATCAGCAGATGCGGAATGGCCCAAGGAATCCAGGGAAAAAAGAATTTTGAATGTAGCCCTTACGGTTCAAAAGTTATGGACCAAAACGTAAGGACGGCTGTTATAGCGCCACCATCTGGTCAAATAGTGGAATTTTCCCGCACAGAGTAAAAGGTGACTCTGTAAACCTACCTACAAAGTTTGGTAATAGCAGGTCATACGGTGTCTGAGCTAGAGCTAATTTAATGCCAACGATTTCGAAACCCCATTCAAGTGAATGGGGAAAAAAATCGTACGTTAACGCCAATATCGCGAAAACCGGCGAACGAAACCCTTAGCAATCCAAATGCACACGATTCCTCAATGAGCCGCACGTTTTGATGTCTCCCATGTCTGTGTAGTGTGAAAACTGTAGGAGAAATGGTGAAGCAAACTTTTGGATAGAAGAAAAATTAAGTATGAGAGATTCTAAGATTGTGCTTGCCTATCTGCAAGCACAATAATAATTGCTTTTATCTCGGAAACGGAAGGTGCGATCCTGATTCCGGGCCTCGTTCAGCTAATTTTCCACCCCGAGTCCAACGCCGCCATCCGTGAGTCTCTACGACTTACGGTTGCGGAGATACGTTGCTGTAGCGCCCCCCATAGGCAAACAATAGCGCCCCCTACACGCCAAATTACACTTTCTTTTCTGAAATCAGCTCAGAAGTGTCAAGTGTCATACAAGAAGGAAGGCTGGCCATAATTCCAATGAATCAGCACTTCCTGCCGCCCTTCAAAATAAACCAATTTAGAAGGTACAGGTACTGAATGCTGCTATAGCGCCCCCTAGAGGCGAAATGACAAAATATTTGTCCTATAGGCTCAGAGTACATCCGTCCACACCTGTACCAAGTTTGGTTAGCATCGGACGATCTTTGTGAAATAGGCCCCACCCACAGAACTTTGGAGGTCGATTATATCGCAACGGTGCGGAATTTAAAAAAAAACGCAAAATAAGTTTTGTGCGGGACAGTCCACACACGCTCTGTGATGTGGTTTGGTGAAGATCGGGCAAAATTTGAAGGAGAAATAGCGAAAAAACGCTTTTCGACAAAATTCAAAATGGCGGAAAATCTAGTTAGACGGAAATGGGCGCGGCCTATATCAGCAGATGCGGAATGGCCCAAGGAATCCAGGGAAAAAAGAATTTTGAATGTAGCCCTTACGGTTCAAAAGTTATGGACCAAAACGTAAGGACGGCTGTTATAGCGCCACCATCTGGTCAAATAGTGGAATTTTCCCGCACAGAGTAAAAGGTGACTCTGTAAACCTACCTACAAAGTTTGGTAATAGCAGGTCATACGGTGTCTGAGCTAGAGCTAATTTAATGCCAACGATTTCGAAACCCCATTCAAGTGAATGGGGAAAAAAATCGTACGTTAACGCCAATATCGCGAAAACCGGCGAACGAAACCCTTAGCAATCCAAATGCACACGATTCCTCAATGAGCCGCACGTTTTGATGTCTCCCATGTCTGTGTAGTGTGAAAACTGTAGGAGAAATGGTGAAGCAAACTTTTGGATAGAAGAAAAATTAAGTATGAGAGATTCTAAGATTGTGCTTGCCTATCTGCAAGCACAATAATAATTGCTTTTATCTCGGAAACGGAAGGTGCGATCCTGATTCCGGGCCTCGTTCAGCTAATTTTCCACCCCGAGTCCAACGCCGCCATCCGTGAGTCTCTACGACTTACGGTTGCGGAGATACGTTGCTGTAGCGCCCCCCATAGGCAAACAATAGCGCCCCCTACACGCCAAATTACACTTTCTTTTCTGAAATCAGCTCAGAAGTGTCAAGTGTCATACAAGAAGGAAGGCTGGCCATAATTCCAATGAATCAGCACTTCCTGCCGCCCTTCAAAATAAACCAATTTAGAAGGTACAGGTACTGAATGCTGCTATAGCGCCCCCTAGAGGCGAAATGACAAAATATTTGTCCTATAGGCTCAGAGTACATCCGTCCACACCTGTACCAAGTTTGGTTAGCATCGGACGATCTTTGTGAAATAGGCCCCACCCACAGAACTTTGGAGGTCGATTATATCGCAACGGTGCGGAATTTAAAAAAAACGCAAAATAAGTTTTGTGCGGGACAGTCCACACACGCTCTGTGATGTGGTTTGGTGAAGATCGGGCAAAATTTTAAGGAGAAATAGCGAAAAAACGCTTTTCGACAAAATTCAAAATGGCGGAAAATCTAGTTAGACGGAAATGGGCGCGGCCTATATCAGCAGATGCGGAATGGCCCAAGGAATCCAGGGAAAATAGAATTTTGAATGTAGCCCTTACGGTTCAAAAGTTATGGACCAAAACGTAAGGACGGCTGTTATAGCGCCACCATCTGGTCAAATAGTGGAATTTTCCCGCACAGAGTAAAAGGTGACTCTGTAAACCTACCTACAAAGTTTGGTAATAGCAGGTCATACGGTGTCTGAGCTAGAGCTAATTTAATGCCAACGATTTCGAAACCCCATTCAAGTGAATGGGGAAAAAAATCGTACGTTAACGCCAATATCGCGAAAACCGGCGAACGAAACCCTTAGCAATCCAAATGCACACGATTCCTCAATGAGCCGCACGTTTTGATGTCTCCCATGTCTGTGTAGTGTGAAAACTGTAGGAGAAATGGTGAAGCAAACTTTTGGATAGAAGAAAAATTAAGTATGAGAGATTCTAAGATTGTGCTTGCCTATCTGCAAGCACAATAATAATTGCTTTTATCTCGGAAACGGAAGGTGCGATCCTGATTCCGGGCCTCGTTCAGCTAATTTTCCACCCCGAGTCCAACGCCGCCATCCGTGAGTCTCTACGACTTACGGTTGCGGAGATACGTTGCTGTAGCGCCCCCCATAGGCAAACAATAGCGCCCCCTACACGCCAAATTACACTTTCTTTTCTGAAATCAGCTCAGAAGTGTCAAGTGTCATACAAGAAGGAAGGCTGGCCATAATTCCAATGAATCAGCACTTCCTGCCGCCCTTCAAAATAAACCAATTTAGAAGGTACAGGTACTGAATGCTGCTATAGCGCCCCCTAGAGGTGAAATGACAAAATATTTGTCCTATAGGCTCAGAGTACATCCGTCCACACCTGTACCAAGTTTGGTTAGCATCGGACGATCTTTGTGAAATAGGCCCCACCCACAGAACTTTGGAGGTCGATTATATCGCAACGGTGCGGAATTTAAAAAAAACGCAAAATAAGTTTTGTGCGGGACAGTCCACACACGCTCTGTGATGTGGTTTGGTGAAGATCGGGCAAAATTTGAAGGAGAAATAGCGAAAAAACGCTTTTCGACAAAATTCAAAATGGCGGAAAATCTAGTTAGACGGAAATGGGCGCGGCCTATATCAGCAGATGCGGAATGGCCCAAGGAATCCAGGGAAAAAAGAATTTTGAATGTAGCCCTTACGGTTCAAAAGTTATGGACCAAAACGTAAGGACGGCTGTTATAGCGCCACCATCTGGTCAAATAGTGGAATTTTCCCGCACAGAGTAAAAGGTGACTCTGTAAACCTACCTACAAAGTTTGGTAATAGCAGGTCATACGGTGTCTGAGCTAGAGCTAATTTAATGCCAACGATTTCGAAACCCCATTCAAGTGAATGGGGAAAAAAATCGTACGTTAACGCCAATATCGCGAAAACCGGCGAACGAAACCCTTAGCAATCCAAATGCACACGATTCCTCAATGAGCCGCACGTTTTGATGTCTCCCATGTCTGTGTAGTGTGAAAACTGTAGGAGAAATGGTGAAGCAAACTTTTGGATAGAAGAAAAATTAAGTATGAGAGATTCTAAGATTGTGCTTGCCTATCTGCAAGCACAATAATAATTGCTTTTATCTCGGAAACGGAAGGTGCGATCCTGATTCCGGGCCTCGTTCAGCTAATTTTCCACCCCGAGTCCAACGCCGCCATCCGTGAGTCTCTACGACTTACGGTTGCGGAGATACGTTGCTGTAGCGCCCCCCATAGGCAAACAATAGCGCCCCCTACACGCCAAATTACACTTTCTTTTCTGAAATCAGCTCAGAAGTGTCAAGTGTCATACAAGAAGGAAGGCTGGCCATAATTCCAATGAATCAGCACTTCCTGCCGCCCTTCAAAATAAACCAATTTAGAAGGTACAGGTACTGAATGCTGCTATAGCGCCCCCTAGAGGTGAAATGACAAAATATTTGTCCTATAGGCTCAGAGTACATCCGTCCACACCTGTACCAAGTTTGGTTAGCATCGGACGATCTTTGTGAAATAGGCCCCACCCACAGAACTTTGGAGGTCGATTATATCGCAACGGTGCGGAATTTAAAAAAAACGCAAAATAAGTTTTGTGCGGGACAGTCCACACACGCTCTGTGATGTGGTTTGGTGAAGATCGGGCAAAATTTGAAGGAGAAATAGCGAAAAAACGCTTTTCGACAAAATTCAAAATGGCGGAAAATCTAGTTAGACGGAAATGGGCGCGGCCTATATCAGCAGATGCGGAATGGCCCAAGGAATCCAGGGAAAAAAGAATTTTGAATGTAGCCCTTACGGTTCAAAAGTTATGGACCAAAACGTAAGGACGGCTGTTATAGCGCCACCATCTGGTCAAATAGTGGAATTTTCCCGCACAGAGTAAAAGGTGACTCTGTAAACCTACCTACAAAGTTTGGTAATAGCAGGTCATACGGTGTCTGAGCTAGAGCTAATTTAATGCCAACGATTTCGAAACCCCATTCAAGTGAATGGGGAAAAAAATCGTACGTTAACGCCAATATCGCGAAAACCGGCGAACGAAACCCTTAGCAATCCAAATGCACACGATTCCTCAATGAGCCGCACGTTTTGATGTCTCCCATGTCTGTGTAGTGTGAAAACTGTAGGAGAAATGGTGAAGCAAACTTTTGGATAGAAGAAAAATTAAGTATGAGAGATTCTAAGATTGTGCTTGCCTATCTGCAAGCACAATAATAATTGCTTTTATCTCGGAAACGGAAGGTGCGATCCTGATTCCGGGCCTCGTTCAGCTAATTTTCCACCCCGAGTCCAACGCCGCCATCCGTGAGTCTCTACGACTTACGGTTGCGGAGATACGTTGCTGTAGCGCCCCCCATAGGCAAACAATAGCGCCCCCTACACGCCAAATTACACTTTCTTTTCTGAAATCAGCTCAGAAGTGTCAAGTGTCATACAAGAAGGAAGGCTGGCCATAATTCCAATGAATCAGCACTTCCTGCCGCCCTTCAAAATAAACCAATTTAGAAGGTACAGGTACTGAATGCTGCTATAGCGCCCCCTAGAGGCGAAATGACAAAATATTTGTCCTATAGGCTCAGAGTACATCCGTCCACACCTGTACCAAGTTTGGTTAGCATCGGACGATCTTTGTGAAATAGGCCCCACCCACAGAACTTTGGAGGTCGATTATATCGCAACGGTGCGGAATTTAAAAAAAACGCAAAATAAGTTTTGTGCGGGACAGTCCACACACGCTCTGTGATGTGGTTTGGTGAAGATCGGGCAAAATTTGAAGGAGAAATAGCGAAAAAACGCTTTTCGACAAAATTCAAAATGGCGGAAAATCTAGTTAGACGGAAATGGGCGCGGCCTATATCAGCAGATGCGGAATGGCCCAAGGAATCCAGGGAAAAAAGAATTTTGAATGTAGCCCTTACGGTTCAAAAGTTATGGACCAAAACGTAAGGACGGCTGTTATAGCGCCACCATCTGGTCAAATAGTGGAATTTTCCCGCACAGAGTAAAAGGTGACTCTGTAAACCTACCTACAAAGTTTGGTAATAGCAGGTCATACGGTGTCTGAGCTAGAGCTAATTTAATGCCAACGATTTCGAAACCCCATTCAAGTGAATGGGGAAAAAAATCGTACGTTAACGCCAATATCGCGAAAACCGGCGAACGAAACCCTTAGCAATCCAAATGCACACGATTCCTCAATGAGCCTAGACGGAAATGGGCGCGGCCTATATCAGCAGATGCGGAATGGCCCAAGGAATCCAGGGAAAAAAGAATTTTGAATGTAGCCCTTACGGTTCAAAAGTTATGGACCAAAACGTAAGGACGGCTGTTATAGCGCCACCATCTGGTCAAATAGTGGAATTTTCCCGCACAGAGTAAAAGGTGACTCTGTAAACCTACCTACAAAGTTTGGTAATAGCAGGTCATACGGTGTCTGAGCTAGAGCTAATTTAATGCCAACGATTTCGAAACCCCATTCAAGTGAATGGGGGAAAAAATCGTACGTTAACGCCAATATCGCGAAAACCGGCGAACGAAACCCTTAGCAATCCAAATGCACACGATTCCTCAATGAGCCGCACGTTTTGATGTCTCCCATGTCTGTGTAGTGTGAAAACTGTAGGAGAAATGGTGAAGCAAACTTTTGGATAGAAGAAAAATTAAGTATGAGAGATTCTAAGATTGTGCTTGCCTATCTGCAAGCACAATAATAATTGCTTTTATCTCGGAAACGGAAGGTGCGATCCTGATTCCGGGCCTCGTTCAGCTAATTTTCCACCCCGAGTCCAACGCCGCCATCCGTGAGTCTCTACGACTTACGGTTGCGGAGATACGTTGCTGTAGCGCCCCCCATAGGCAAACAATAGCGCCCCCTACACGCCAAATTACACTTTCTTTTCTGAAATCAGCTCAGAAGTGTCAAGTGTCATACAAGAAGGAAGGCTGGCCATAATTCCAATGAATCAGCACTTCCTGCCGCCCTTCAAAATAAACCAATTTAGAAGGTACAGGTACTGAATGCTGCTATAGCGCCCCCTAGAGGCGAAATGACAAAATATTTGTCCTATAGGCTCAGAGTACATCCGTCCACACCTGTACCAAGTTTGGTTAGCATCGGACGATCTTTGTGAAATAGGCCCCACCCACAGAACTTTGGAGGTCGATTATATCGCAACGGTGCGGAATTAAAAAAAAACGCAAAATAAGTTTTGTGCGGGACAGTCCACACACGCTCTGTGATGTGGTTTGGTGAAGATCGGGCAAAATTTGAAGGAGAAATAGCGAAAAAACGCTTTTCGACAAAATTCAAAATGGCGGAAAATCTAGTTAGACGGAAATGGGCGCGGCCTATATCAGCAGATGCGGAATGGCCCAAGGAATCCAGGGAAAAAAGAATTTTGAATGTAGCCCTTACGGTTCAAAAGTTATGGACCAAAACGTAAGGACGGCTGTTATAGCGCCACCATCTGGTCAAATAGTGGAATTTTCCCGCACAGAGTAAAAGGTGACTCTGTAAACCTACCTACAAAGTTTGGTAATAGCAGGTCATACGGTGTCTGAGCTAGAGCTAATTTAATGCCAACGATTTCGAAACCCCATTCAAGTGAATGGGGAAAAAAATCGTACGTTAACGCCAATATCGCGAAAACCGGCGAACGAAACCCTTAGCAATCCAAATGCACACGATTCCTCAATGAGCCGCACGTTTTGATGTCTCCCATGTCTGTGTAGTGTGAAAACTGTAGGAGAAATGGTGAAGCAAACTTTTGGATAGAAGAAAAATTAAGTATGAGAGATTCTAAGATTGTGCTTGCCTATCTGCAAGCACAATAATAATTGCTTTTATCTCGGAAACGGAAGGTGCGATCCTGATTCCGGGCCTCGTTCAGCTAATTTTCCACCCCGAGTCCAACGCCGCCATCCGTGAGTCTCTACGACTTACGGTTGCGGAGATACGTTGCTGTAGCGCCCCCCATAGGCAAACAATAGCGCCCCCTACACGCCAAATTACACTTTCTTTTCTGAAATCAGCTCAGAAGTGTCAAGTGTCATACAAGAAGGAAGGCTGGCCATAATTCCAATGAATCAGCACTTCCTGCCGCCCTTCAAAATAAACCAATTTAGAAGGTACAGGTACTGAATGCTGCTATAGCGCCCCCTAGAGGCGAAATGACAAAATATTTGTCCTATAGGCTCAGAGTACATCCGTCCACACCTGTACCAAGTTTGGTTAGCATCGGACGATCTTTGTGAAATAGGCCCCACCCACAGAACTTTGGAGGTCGATTATATCGCAACGGTGCGGAATTTAAAAAAAACGCAAAATAAGTTTTGTGCGGGACAGTCCACACACGCTCTGTGATGTGGTTTGGTGAAGATCGGGCAAAATTTGAAGGAGAAATAGCGAAAAAACGCTTTTCGACAAAATTCAAAATGGCGGAAAATCTAGTTAGACGGAAATGGGCGCGGCCTATATCAGCAGATGCGGAATGGCCCAAGGAATCCAGGGAAAAAAGAATTTTGAATGTAGCCCTTACGGTTCAAAAGTTATGGACCAAAACGTAAGGACGGCTGTTATAGCGCCACCATCTGGTCAAATAGTGGAATTTTCCCGCACAGAGTAAAAGGTGACTCTGTAAACCTACCTACAAAGTTTGGTAATAGCAGGTCATACGGTGTCTGAGCTAGAGCTAATTTAATGCCAACGATTTCGAAACCCCATTCAAGTGAATGGGGAAAAAAATCGTACGTTAACGCCAATATCGCGAAAACCGGCGAACGAAACCCTTAGCAATCCAAATGCACACGATTCCTCAATGAGCCGCACGTTTTGATGTCTCCCATGTCTGTGTAGTGTGAAAACTGTAGGAGAAATGGTGAAGCAAACTTTTGGATAGAAGAAAAATTAAGTATGAGAGATTCTAAGATTGTGCTTGCCTATCTGCAAGCACAATAATAATTGCTTTTATCTCGGAAACGGAAGGTGCGATCCTGATTCCGGGCCTCGTTCAGCTAATTTTCCACCCCGAGTCCAACGCCGCCATCCGTGAGTCTCTACGACTTACGGTTGCGGAGATACGTTGCTGTAGCGCCCCCCATAGGCAAACAATAGCGCCCCCTACACGCCAAATTACACTTTCTTTTCTGAAATCAGCTCAGAAGTGTCAAGTGTCATACAAGAAGGAAGGCTGGCCATAATTCCAATGAATCAGCACTTCCTGCCGCCCTTCAAAATAAACCAATTTAGAAGGTACAGGTACTGAATGCTGCTATAGCGCCCCCTAGAGGTGAAATGACAAAATATTTGTCCTATAGGCTCAGAGTACATCCGTCCACACCTGTACCAAGTTTGGTTAGCATCGGACGATCTTTGTGAAATAGGCCCCACCCACAGAACTTTGGAGGTCGATTATATCGCAACGGTGCGGAATTTAAAAAAAACGCAAAATAAGTTTTGTGCGGGACAGTCCACACACGCTCTGTGATGTGGTTTGGTGAAGATCGGGCAAAATTTGAAGGAGAAATAGCGAAAAAACGCTTTTCGACAAAATTCAAAATGGCGGAAAATCTAGTTAGACGGAAATGGGCGCGGCCTATATCAGCAGATGCGGAATGGCCCAAGGAATCCAGGGAAAAAAGAATTTTGAATGTAGCCCTTACGGTTCAAAAGTTATGGACCAAAACGTAAGGACGGCTGTTATAGCGCCACCATCTGGTCAAATAGTGGAATTTTCCCGCACAGAGTAAAAGGTGACTCTGTAAACCTACCTACAAAGTTTGGTAATAGCAGGTCATACGGTGTCTGAGCTAGAGCTAATTTAATGCCAACGATTTCGAAACCCCATTCAAGTGAATGGGGAAAAAAATCGTACGTTAACGCCAATATCGCGAAAACCGGCGAACGAAACCCTTAGCAATCCAAATGCACACGATTCCTCAATGAGCCGCACGTTTTGATGTCTCCCATGTCTGTGTAGTGTGAAAACTGTAGGAGAAATGGTGAAGCAAACTTTTGGATAGAAGAAAAATTAAGTATGAGAGATTCTAAGATTGTGCTTGCCTATCTGCAAGCACAATAATAATTGCTTTTATCTCGGAAACGGAAGGTGCGATCCTGATTCCGGGCCTCGTTCAGCTAATTTTCCACCCCGAGTCCAACGCCGCCATCCGTGAGTCTCTACGACTTACGGTTGCGGAGATACGTTGCTGTAGCGCCCCCCATAGGCAAACAATAGCGCCCCCTACACGCCAAATTACACTTTCTTTTCTGAAATCAGCTCAGAAGTGTCAAGTGTCATACAAGAAGGAAGGCTGGCCATAATTCCAATGAATCAGCACTTCCTGCCGCCCTTCAAAATAAACCAATTTAGAAGGTACAGGTACTGAATGCTGCTATAGCGCCCCCTAGAGGTGAAATGACAAAATATTTGTCCTATAGGCTCAGAGTACATCCGTCCACACCTGTACCAAGTTTGGTTAGCATCGGACGATCTTTGTGAAATAGGCCCCACCCACAGAACTTTGGAGGTCGATTATATCGCAACGGTGCGGAATTTAAAAAAAACGCAAAATAAGTTTTGTGCGGGACAGTCCACACACGCTCTGTGATGTGGTTTGGTGAAGATCGGGCAAAATTTGAAGGAGAAATAGCGAAAAAACGCTTTTCGACAAAATTCAAAATGGCGGAAAATCTAGTTAGACGGAAATGGGCGCGGCCTATATCAGCAGATGCGGAATGGCCCAAGGAATCCAGGGAAAAAAGAATTTTGAATGTAGCCCTTACGGTTCAAAAGTTATGGACCAAAACGTAAGGACGGCTGTTATAGCGCCACCATCTGGTCAAATAGTGGAATTTTCCCGCACAGAGTAAAAGGTGACTCTGTAAACCTACCTACAAAGTTTGGTAATAGCAGGTCATACGGTGTCTGAGCTAGAGCTAATTTAATGCCAACGATTTCGAAACCCCATTCAAGTGAATGGGGAAAAAAATCGTACGTTAACGCCAATATCGCGAAAACCGGCGAACGAAACCCTTAGCAATCCAAATGCACACGATTCCTCAATGAGCCGCACGTTTTGATGTCTCCCATGTCTGTGTAGTGTGAAAACTGTAGGAGAAATGGTGAAGCAAACTTTTGGATAGAAGAAAAATTAAGTATGAGAGATTCTAAGATTGTGCTTGCCTATCTGCAAGCACAATAATAATTGCTTTTATCTCGGAAACGGAAGGTGCGATCCTGATTCCGGGCCTCGTTCAGCTAATTTTCCACCCCGAGTCCAACGCCGCCATCCGTGAGTCTCTACGACTTACGGTTGCGGAGATACGTTGCTGTAGCGCCCCCCATAGGCAAACAATAGCGCCCCCTACACGCCAAATTACACTTTCTTTTCTGAAATCAGCTCAGAAGTGTCAAGTGTCATACAAGAAGGAAGGCTGGCCATAATTCCAATGAATCAGCACTTCCTGCCGCCCTTCAAAATAAACCAATTTAGAAGGTACAGGTACTGAATGCTGCTATAGCGCCCCCTAGAGGCGAAATGACAAAATATTTGTCCTATAGGCTCAGAGTACATCCGTCCACACCTGTACCAAGTTTGGTTAGCATCGGACGATCTTTGTGAAATAGGCCCCACCCACAGAACTTTGGAGGTCGATTATATCGCAACGGTGCGGAATTTAAAAAAAACGCAAAATAAGTTTTGTGCGGGACAGTCCACACACGCTCTGTGATGTGGTTTGGTGAAGATCGGGCAAAATTTGAAGGAGAAATAGCGAAAAAACGCTTTTCGACAAAATTCAAAATGGCGGAAAATCTAGTTAGACGGAAATGGGCGCGGCCTATATCAGCAGATGCGGAATGGCCCAAGGAATCCAGGGAAAAAAGAATTTTGAATGTAGCCCTTACGGTTCAAAAGTTATGGACCAAAACGTAAGGACGGCTGTTATAGCGCCACCATCTGGTCAAATAGTGGAATTTTCCCGCACAGAGTAAAAGGTGACTCTGTAAACCTACCTACAAAGTTTGGTAATAGCAGGTCATACGGTGTCTGAGCTAGAGCTAATTTAATGCCAACGATTTCGAAACCCCATTCAAGTGAATGGGGAAAAAAATCGTACGTTAACGCCAATATCGCGAAAACCGGCGAACGAAACCCTTAGCAATCCAAATGCACACGATTCCTCAATGAGCCTAGACGGAAATGGGCGCGGCCTATATCAGCAGATGCGGAATGGCCCAAGGAATCCAGGGAAAAAAGAATTTTGAATGTAGCCCTTACGGTTCAAAAGTTATGGACCAAAACGTAAGGACGGCTGTTATAGCGCCACCATCTGGTCAAATAGTGGAATTTTCCCGCACAGAGTAAAAGGTGACTCTGTAAACCTACCTACAAAGTTTGGTAATAGCAGGTCATACGGTGTCTGAGCTAGAGCTAATTTAATGCCAACGATTTCGAAACCCCATTCAAGTGAATGGGGGAAAAAATCGTACGTTAACGCCAATATCGCGAAAACCGGCGAACGAAACCCTTAGCAATCCAAATGCACACGATTCCTCAATGAGCCGCACGTTTTGAT
>NW_028150742.1:22500-25906 GCF_964638095.1 Poromitra crassiceps | reverse complement strand
GAGGCTAAAAGCGCTGGGAGTCACTGTGCTGTAACAGCCTCTCTGGTGTCAGCACTTAGAAAAAAAACCAAAAAAAAAAAAAAAAATTTTTTTTTGGTTTTTTTTCTAAGTGCTGACACCAGAGAGGCTAAAAGCGCAGTGACTCACTGCGCTATTCAGCCTCTCTGGTGTCAGCACTTAGAAGATTTTCGGCTGGCACAGGGTAATCCTTCCCCAGGGTACTCCTGGCCTGGCACAGGGTAATCCTGGCCTGGCACAGGGTAATCCTTACCCAGGGTACTCCTGGCCTGGCACAGGGTACTCCTGGCCTGGCACAGGGTATTCCTGGCCTTGCCCAGGGTATTCCAAAAAGTTTCTAAGTGCTGACACCAGAGAGGCTGTAGCCTCTCTGGTGTAACACGGTGCTGGGGGGAATTGCAAAGTAGTGCCTCCGGGAATATAGAAACCTGGTTTTCGGCTACTGGGACCTCCAGGACGGAGGGCCCGGGCAGTGCACAGAACGGATCCGACCGTAGGTGAGACCTCCGCGGGGAGGTTTGCAGGGGTGGTAGGCCCCCTGCACGGAGCTCACGGAGGCTCCAGGCTGCCCTCCGGGGCTCGACTCTGCTGCAGCCCCAGCTCGGGTGCAGGGTGTCGGGCCCGCAGCAGTCTATCGCAGCCCCCTCTGGAGCTCGCACATGGAGCTCCAGGCTGCCTCAGGGGCTCGGCTCTGCTGCATCCCCAGGTTGGATGCATGGTGTCGGGCAGGCAGCAGTCCATCGCTCACCCCCCCTCTGGAGCTCTGAGCTCCAGGCTGCCTCAGGGGCTCGGCTCTGCTGCATCCCCAGGTTGGATGCATGGTGTCGGGCAGGCAGCAGTCCATCGCTCACCCCCCCTCTGGAGCTCTGAGCTCCAGGCTGCCTCAGGGGCTCGACTCTGCTGCATCCCCAGGTTGGATGCATGGTGTCGGGCAGGCAGCAGTGCAACACGGACCCACACATCACACCCACCCTGACCGATTGGCAAACGTGACCCGCCATCGGAGGGCCCCCGCCGGCCAGCTTAGCTGGTGTTCGGGCGGACGGTTCCTCCGGCCTGCGGGTTCGCCTCTAGACGCGGGGGGCAGCAGTCCATCGCTCACCCCCCCTCTGGAGCTCTGAGCTCCAGGCTGCCTCAGGGGCTCGACTCTGCTGCATCCCCAGGTTGGATGCATGGTGTCGGGCAGGCAGCAGTCCATCGCTCACCCCCCCTCTGGAGCTCTGAGCTCCAGGCTGCCTCAGGGGCTCGACTCTGCTGCATCCCCAGGTTGGATGCAGGGTGTCGGGCGGGCAGCAGTCCATCGCTCACCCCTCTGGTTCTCGGCTCTGAGGAGCTGCCTGGGTCTCTGGTGGGACGCCCAGGGGCAGACGCTTTGTACTTTCGGGCAGATACTACTTTGCAATTCCCCCCAGCACCCTGTACACCAGACAGGCAGGGAGCGCTGGGAGTCACTGTGCTCTCAGCCTCTCTGGTGTCAACACTCTGTCAGAAGGATTACCCTGTGCCAGCCGAAAATCTTCTAAGTGTTGCAGGAATACCCTGGGCAAGGAATACCCTGGGCAAGTGTTGACACCAGAGAGGCTAAAAGCACAGTGACTGCCAGCGCTTGCGGCTTTAGCCTCTCTGGTCTAACACGGTGCTGGGGGGAATTGCAAAGTAGTGCCTCCGTGAAAGTAGAAACCTGGTTTTCGGCTACTGGGACCTCCAGGACGGAGGGCCGGGCAGTGCACAGAACGGATCCGACCGTAGGTGAGACCTCCGCGGGGAGGTTTGCAGGGGTGGTAGGCCCCCTGCACGGAGCTCACGGAGCTCCAGGCTGCCCCTCCGGGGCTCGACTCTGCTGCAGCCCCAGCTCGGGTGCAGGGTGTCGGGCCCGCAGCAGTCCATCACGCCCGCTCTGGAGCTCGCACATGGAGCTCCAGGCTGCCTCAGGGGCTCGACTCTGCTGCATCCCCAGGTTGGATGCACGGTGTCGGGCAGGCAGCAGTCCATCACGCCCGCTCTGGAGCTCGCACATGGAGCTCCAGGCTGCCTCAGGGGCTCGACTCTGCTGCATCCCCAGGTTGGATGCACGGTGTCGGGCAGGCAGCAGTCCATCACGCCCGCTCTGGAGCTCGCACATGGAGCTCCAGGCTGCCTCAGGGGCTCGACTCTGCTGCATCCCCAGGTTGGATGCACGGTGTCGGGCAGGCAGCAGTCCATCACGCCCGCTCTGGAGCTCGCACATGGAGCTCCAGGCTGCCTCAGGGGCTCGACTCTGCTGCATCCCCAGGTTGGATGCACGGTGTCGGGCAGGCAGCAGTCCATCACGCCCGCTCTGGAGCTCGCACATGGAGCTCCAGGCTGCCTCAGGGGCTCGACTCTGCTGCATCCCCAGGTTGGATGCACGGTGTCGGGCAGGCAGCAGTCCATCACGCCCGCTCTGGAGCTCGCACATGGAGCTCCAGGCTGCCTCAGGGGCTCGACTCTGCTGCATCCCCAGGTTGGATGCACGGTGTCGGGCAGGCAGCAGTCCATCACGCCCGCTCTGGAGCTCGCACATGGAGCTCCAGGCTGCCTCAGGGGCTCGACTCTGCTGCATCCCCAGGTTGGATGCACGGTGTCGGGCAGGCAGCAGTCCATCACGCCCGCTCTGGAGCTCGCACATGGAGCTCCAGGCTGCCTCAGGGGCTCGACTCTGCTGCATCCCCAGGTTGGATGCAGGGTGTCGGGCGGGCAGCAGTCCATCGCTCACCCCTCTGGTTCTCGGCTCTGAGGAGCTGCCTGGGTCTCTGGTGGGACGCCCAGGGGCAGACGCTTTGTACTTTCGGGCAGATACTACTTTGCAATTCCCCCCAGCACCCTGTACACCAGACAGGCAGGGAGCGCTGGGAGTCACTGTGCTCTCAGCCTCTCTGGTGTCAACACTCTCTCAGAAGGATTACCCTGTGCAAGCCGAAAATCTTCTAAGTGTTGAAGGAATACCCTGGGCAAGGAATACCCTGGGCAAGTGTTGACACCAGAGAGGCTAAAAGCACAGTGACTGCCAGCGCTTGTGGCTTTAGCCTCTCTGGTCTAACACGGTGCTGGGGGGAATTGCAAAGTAGTGCCTCCGGGAAAGTAGAAACCTGGTTTTCGGCTACTGGGACCTCCAGGACGGAGTGCCGGGCAGTGCACAGAACGGATCCGACCGTAGGTGAGACCTCCGCGGGGAGGTTTGCAGGGGTGGTAGGCCCCCTGCACGGAGCTCACGGAGCTCCAGGCTGCCCTCCGGGGCTCGACTCTGCTGCAGCCCCAGCTCGGGTGCAGGGTGTCGGGCCCGCAGCAGTGCAACACGCACATCACATCACACCCACCCTGACCGATTGGCAAACGTGACCCGCCATCGGAGGGCCCCCGCCGGCCAGCC
>NW_028150742.1:10000-12500 GCF_964638095.1 Poromitra crassiceps | reverse complement strand
TGCTGGGGGGAATTGCAAAGTAGTGCCATCGGGTAGGTAGGAAGCGTCTTCCCATGAGCAAGCCGAAAATTTTCTAAGTGTTGACACCAGAGAGGCTAAAAGCGCTGGGAGTCACTGTGCTGTAACAGCCTCTCTGGTGTCAGCACTTAGAAAAAAAACCAAAAAAAAAAAAAAAAATTTTTTTTTTGGTTTTTTTTCTAAGTGCTGACACCAGAGAGGCTAAAAGCGCAGTGACTCACTGCGCTATTCAGCCTCTCTGGTGTCAGCACTTAGAAGATTTTCGGCTGGCACAGGGTAATCCTTCCCCAGGGTACTCCTGGCCTGGCACAGGGTAATCCTGGCCTGGCACAGGGTAATCCTTACCCAGGGTACTCCTGGCCTGGCACAGGGTACTCCTGGCCTGGCACAGGGTATTCCTGGCCTTGCCCAGGGTATTCCAAAAAGTTTCTAAGTGCTGACACCAGAGAGGCTGTAGCCTCTCTGGTGTAACACGGTGCTGGGGGGAATTGCAAAGTAGTGCCTCCGGGAATATAGAAACCTGGTTTTCGGCTACTGGGACCTCCAGGACGGAGGGCCCGGGCAGTGCACAGAACGGATCCGACCGTAGGTGAGACCTCCGCGGGGAGGTTTGCAGGGGTGGTAGGCCCCCTGCACGGAGCTCACGGAGGCTCCAGGCTGCCCTCCGGGGCTCGACTCTGCTGCAGCCCCAGCTCGGGTGCAGGGTGTCGGGCCCGCAGCAGTCTATCGCAGCCCCCTCTGGAGCTCGCACATGGAGCTCCAGGCTGCCTCAGGGGCTCGGCTCTGCTGCATCCCCAGGTTGGATGCATGGTGTCGGGCAGGCAGCAGTCCATCGCTCACCCCCCCTCTGGAGCTCTGAGCTCCAGGCTGCCTCAGGGGCTCGGCTCTGCTGCATCCCCAGGTTGGATGCATGGTGTCGGGCAGGCAGCAGTCCATCGCTCACCCCCCCCTCTGGAGCTCTGAGCTCCAGGCTGCCTCAGGGGCTCGACTCTGCTGCATCCCCAGGTTGGATGCATGGTGTCGGGCAGGCAGCAGTGCAACACGGACCCACACATCACACCCACCCTGACCGATTGGCAAACGTGACCCGCCATCGGAGGGCCCCCGCCGGCCAGCTTAGCTGGTGTTCGGCGCGGACGGTTCCTCCGGCCTGCGGGTTCGCCTCTAGACGCGGGGGGCAGCAGTCCATCGCTCACCCCCCCTCTGGAGCTCTGAGCTCCAGGCTGCCTCAGGGGCTCGACTCTGCTGCATCCCCAGGTTGGATGCATGGTGTCGGGCAGGCAGCAGTCCATCGCTCACCCCCCCTCTGGAGCTCTGAGCTCCAGGCTGCCTCAGGGGCTCGACTCTGCTGCATCCCCAGGTTGGATGCAGGGTGTCGGGCGGGCAGCAGTCCATCGCTCACCCCTCTGGTTCTCGGCTCTGAGGAGCTGCCTGGGTCTCTGGTGGGACGCCCAGGGGCAGACGCTTTGTACTTTCGGGCAGATACTACTTTGCAATTCCCCCCAGCACCCTGTACACCAGACAGGCAGGGAGCGCTGGGAGTCACTGTGCTCTCAGCCTCTCTGGTGTCAACACTCTGTCAGAAGGATTACCCTGTGCCAGCCGAAAATCTTCTAAGTGTTGCAGGAATACCCTGGGCAAGGAATACCCTGGGCAAGTGTTGACACCAGAGAGGCTAAAAGCACAGTGACTGCCAGCGCTTGCGGCTTTAGCCTCTCTGGTCTAACACGGTGCTGGGGGGAATTGCAAAGTAGTGCCTCCGTGAAAGTAGAAACCTGGTTTTCGGCTACTGGGACCTCCAGGACGGAGGGCCGGGCAGTGCACAGAACGGATCCGACCGTAGGTGAGACCTCCGCGGGGAGGTTTGCAGGGGTGGTAGGCCCCCTGCACGGAGCTCACGGAGCTCCAGGCTGCCCCTCCGGGGCTCGACTCTGCTGCAGCCCCAGCTCGGGTGCAGGGTGTCGGGCCCGCAGCAGTCCATCACGCCCGCTCTGGAGCTCGCACATGGAGCTCCAGGCTGCCTCAGGGGCTCGACTCTGCTGCATCCCCAGGTTGGATGCACGGTGTCGGGCAGGCAGCAGTCCATCACGCCCGCTCTGGAGCTCGCACATGGAGCTCCAGGCTGCCTCAGGGGCTCGACTCTGCTGCATCCCCAGGTTGGATGCACGGTGTCGGGCAGGCAGCAGTCCATCACGCCCGCTCTGGAGCTCGCACATGGAGCTCCAGGCTGCCTCAGGGGCTCGACTCTGCTGCATCCCCAGGTTGGATGCACGGTGTCGGGCAGGCAGCAGTCCATCACGCCCGCTCTGGAGCTCGCACATGGAGCTCCAGGCTGCCTCAGGGGCTCGACTCTGCTGCATCCCCAGGTTGGATGCACGGTGTCGGGCAGGCAGCAGTCCATCACGCCCGCTCTGGAGCTCGCACATGGAGCTCCAGGCTGCCTCAGGGGCTCGACTCTGCTGCATCCCCAGGTTGGATGCAC
>NW_028150743.1:0-25931 GCF_964638095.1 Poromitra crassiceps | reverse complement strand
TGACGGGAGGCTTGCACAGCAGCAGGATGATGTAGGCTATTCACGCAGATTTTCAGTCCTAAATATCAAACATGTTTGATATGAAAGCATTCATATTGACTCAAATATTTTGTTCATATAAAAACGTGTGTAGAGCACAGTGGTAGAGTACATGTAAACTATGTTATGAAAAAAAGTATCCATCGCTGCTGTAATTTTAAGGAAAATAAAAATATATATATATTTCCTATCTATCCCTTGCTGCCACTAGCCTGGTAAACCGCCCGTCACGTGAACTCACATTGCATTTGGTTCTCCCGTGACCGGTCTGGACCTGCACAGGCAGTTAAGATGATTGGTCGAGCCATGCCGGCTCGACCAATCAGCGGCGGCCGTAGGCGGGCTCTGGCTCGTCTGGGCAAGTAGTGGGTACATGGTCTTTGTAGTTCTTTTCACTCGTCAACATGGCTGCTGCGCGGAAGTGACAGGCAGTGAATGAAATTGAATGTAACGTTCCCAATTCTATGTATTAAATTCTAAAAAACCGACCCTCAACATTTGGGAAGGCTAAGCCACACAACTAGTTCGTTATAATCTAACTAAATGCTTCGAAGGTGACTTTACGACCGCGAGGACTCAATCAATGAATACCACGGAGATCAGCCACAGGCACCTTCCGCGATCTGATTGGTTGAAGTTAACACCCACCAGCGGTGATAGACAGATGGGTCATCCAATCACCTGCCAAGTAGCTTGGACAAAGTGCCCGCCTCCGTCAGCGGGTCTGGTGACTTCAAACCCAGATCGACTGGTTTAGTGAAACCTATGTGGAGGCTATACCGTCCATCTGGCAGCGTCAGGTTATGCTGCCACTGGGAAAAAAAATAAAAAAATAAAATAAAATAAATTCCCTACCGACCCATCACCGAACTGACAACCAACAGGAACCAAACTTATTATTTTTTTAGGCCCAGACAGCTCCTCTGTATCTACAATCTATGGTCAGGTTCCAAACCTCACATCGCACCCTCCGCTCCTCCATCCTTGCAGACTGCCTCGCCCCTCCATCGATACGTGACCTCAAAAGTCGCTCATCTTGGTCGTGACCCTTCTTGTCCCTGGCGTCACAATGGAGGAACGAGCTCCCCTCTTCTGTCAGCACGGCCCAATCACTGCCCATCTTTCGGCAGAGACTAAAAACACACCTTTTCAGACTACACCTTCTTGAACTAAACATCATTCTAAAAAAATATACAGTAATCCTACTTATTCCTTCAAATATTGACAAGTGCGGCTCATTCCTTTTATAAGGTCTTGGCTGATGCAGACTGTTGCAGTTGATTTCACTATTGACTAAATGTACTATTGTAAATCGCTTTGGATAAAAGCGTCTACATTTTGTAATGTAAGATGCTGCAAGTTTGATACAAACTAGGCTTAATTATCAAGACCTAATTATTGTAGTAACCTAAATTATTTCATAATTGTAAAATAAGCATAGAGACGATAGATAGATTTTAAGGGGGAATAAAATGGATTTCATATGGCCCTTTAGTACTGTGCAATATCCAATTATTTTTTATGTTGGTTTGAATGTAACCCATGATCTATGCCAGTGCTGACCAATTTGGGGCCCGCGGGCTAGTGATGCGTGGGCCGCAGTTATAACCGCGCTGACCGCGGATATCCCGCCCCGCGGGCGGGCCAGATCATAAAAATAAACATTCTGATTAATAGCGGATGGGTTGCGGGCGGTTGAAACGATGTATCATTAATGAGGAAAAATAATATTAATTACGTTCTCTAGTCTATTAACGTATTTTAAGCTACAGTTTTCGTCAGGCACATTCTTAGTCACCTATTGTAGATAGGACCCACGGCCGTAAACACAACAACAGCCATGTGCTAGGTCGAAAGGCTACACTTTTCGTCCATATATGGTCAATGATGTCACTCTCAAAGAGGAATCTCCGCTGTTTGAAGAGCAGACGCGTTCGTATTTTCCCATAAAATGAGGCAATCAAGTAAACTAAACTTAAAGCTATAGCGTTAGCCGAGTAAGCTACATGAGGGCAAGTGGTGGACTGGATATAATACAGCATGGAAGTTTATTTGGAGTCTTGGACTGCAGCGATAGCACCAACGGCAGCAGAAACCGTAAGTTCGCTCCATTTATACCGTTTTATAGCGTCGGGTGCATTGCGGGCGCGGATCTATAAATAGTATGAACGGGACGGTTCATGCATACACGTGGATTAGGATGGCATAAAAGCTCATCGGCGCATCTCTACTGCGGGCCAAGTTTGGCCCGCGCTCTGTTTGTTTTGGCCCGCCACAGATTTGGGATTTTTTCCCCCCGATTTTTTATCCAGAATGCAACTCGGGCAAGTTATCAGATATCTGCACTGATTGCAAAGGGTGGACGAGCTTTTTCATGTGGTGACTTTGTGAAACAGTGTCTGAATGTGGCTGCGGATATACTGTGTTCACTCCTGAGATTGCATCCCTGCAAATTGTCATGGCAAATTGTTTACAAAAGATGGACAATAAAGCTGATTTTCAAAGTACCTTGAGGATTTTTCAAGTTGTGAATTACCGTAAGTCAAATTTCTCTCTTGATTACAAAGGTGGAAAATACAACTGTTTTTAACTGGGTGTTTACTGATTAAATGTTTAAGCTCCCCACAAATGCAGATGTTTCTTTAAATATATATAACCAATTGCAAATTATTACAATTACCAAACAGATAAAAAGTAGATTATTATATTGAAATGTTATTTTAGATTTAGAATGTTAATTTTCTATAAAACACAATACATTTTAATGTAATTCCACAACGTTTATTTTTGGCCCTCGGCCCTCCACCCAGATTGAGTTTTGGCCCTTTATGGGAAAGAATTTGGGCACCCCTGATCTATGCCATGTCATCCTCCCTCTCCCATCTATCCTCTCTCTTGACTGTGTACTACAGTATGTAATAAAGCGGAAATACCTGAAAAATGTATAATAATAAAACAAGACTCCCTTAAATCCAGATGTTACATCAAGTCTAAGGTTATTCCATACAGCAGTCCACAGGATTTAACTCTAGGACGCAATCTGTCCCAGGCGAGCTGAGCAAATTTGAAATGTATTAAAATCACAGTGTACCACTACCGTGCTTTATGTCATTTTAAGACATGAGGCAGCTTCCCCCCCACCGTCTTCCCTTCCCTCTCTGGTGAGGAGAAAATAAAAATATAAGTTGAGAGAAAAAGAGCTTTTTTTTTAAACCACCAACGGGCCCCAATTCAAAATCCAGCAAGTCTCCTTTAATACCTGGGAAATTAAATTGTCTGGCCATTATCAGCCAGGCCCAGTCGCCTGTATCTAAAATGCAACAGTGCGCATTTGAAGTACACAAGATTCACCAAAGGAGCAGGACATTTGCTGGGGACTGCACTTTCTTCAGAGGGCTGGAGGGGAGGGGGGGCTGGGGGGTTGTTGCCTTAAAAATGTTCAGCTTTAACCAAAGTCATTTTCAAGTCGACCAAGCATCAAATAGAACACAGTTTAAGGAAAGAGTAGGTACTGATTTTCACCAGAGGATGGACCTGGAGTGTGTGTGTGTGTGTGTGTGTGTGTGTGTGTGTGTGTGTGTGTGTGTGTGTGTGTGTGTGTGTGTGTGTGTGTGTGTGTGTGTGAGTGAAAGAAAGAAAGAAAGGGAGCGAGAGGGAGCAACAAAAGTACGAGAAACAACTTTGATGTTGATAATGGGAAAAGCCCGCACACGCATGTGGGTTGGGGGGTGTAAACAATCATCCCTAGCATGCGTATTAGCCCATGCTGTGAAACCAGAGGTGATGCATTAGTGACTGGTGTGTGTGTGTGTGTGTGTGTGTGTGTGTGTGTGTATGTGTGTGTGTGTGTGCGCATGTGTGCCTGAAAGAGAGAGAGCGAGAGGGAGCAACAAAAGCACGAAAAACAACTTTGATGTTGATAATGGGAAAAGCCCTTGAATTGAATGGAAATATCAGCACTATATTTTCATGGGGCCTTAGCTCCATATGAACAATCCTCTCTTCACTGTTACACTGCAGGATGAAGACACACCTGCCATAGTGAGGTGAGAAACTAACAGCCGATTGATACGAAGATCTCATCGTTAACACAAAAAGAAAAAAGGATGAATAGTAATCTGTTTATAAATGAACGGGAGCATCCCAGGCGGGAATCGAACCCAGGACCTTCTGATGACAGCGCTGCCACTGCGCCACTCCCTAGTATTTCTTTTTACAAATAACCTCATTTTGTGCTCAAAGTAAAAAAAAAAAAGATATATACGCTGTTGTAAATAGCTACAGTAGTGTTAGCCGCTGCTGTTAGCTGTAAGCTACATTCGTTAGCTAAGAGTTCGCCAGGCTCACAAGGCCACTGAATGACCAATTCGATATCACGCTCTTTCCATAAAGCCCATCAGCTTTGCTATCTGCTGGCCAGCTTGTTGATAACATAGCAATATTGTGGCTTCTATTTTTATGGAGATACAGGGAAACAGGATGGCTGCATACTGTTTCCTGTCACTTCATTTGGAGCGCAAAGAGTTTATTGAAGGCAAGAGATGAAGCTGTTCTTACCAATGTAAGTTCTTTGGCACAAATCAGATGCCGTGCGACTATACAAGAGAGATATTACAATGCTTTCATAGAACAACAGTTATATGTAGGAAGCTGACTGGAGGGGGTCTTAAGATCGCCATCCGTGTCCGACTCAGCAGTTCTTTCTCAGTTGTCCTTTACAAAATTTAAATAAATGAATATTCAGAGAAGCTTTGGGGGGGGGGGGGGGGGGGGGACGTCTGTCTCTCCTTAGCTGTCATCTTAATCATTTCCAAGCACTTCACTGCTTTCTTCTCACAATTGTTCTATGGTCTACAGCTGCACTCATTGAAGGTTTCATTGCGTGTCAGCTAAAGGCAGAAAATGTAAATAATGAAAATGTAGGGAGGGACTGAGTGTTTTGGACCAATCGTCACCAGTAAACAAAATCACTGCCGTCAGGTAGGCAGAGCAGACCCGCCCAGGCCACTGTTTGGAGCGATACAAGATTGATGACTCTGGGTTTGATTGAAATGTCTGCCTCAGGGTTGGGGGCCTGTGTCTGGGTGAAATGCTGTGGCCGGTGATTGATTGGCCACTGGGCCAGTTTGGCTCCGCGGGGAGCAAAGTCGTTGAAAAGCAAAAGAAGGGATGGCAGGAGTCTATGATTTCATTCAAACACAGATGCGCTGAGTGAGGGCTGGATGCAGGTTGTGAATGAGAGAGTTGCCTGACAAGCCTTGTTCAAGCCAGATGCCACATGCCAGTAAGCTCTCTCTCTCTCTCTCTAAAATCCACCTGTCAATTAAAAAAAAGAAAAAAGAAAAAAAACATTTGTATGGACCTCATTTATACACTGATCTGTGCTGGTATGCCTTAAGCTTTTATCCTCGAAAAGGAATAATACATTCCTAATTGATCCTGTTGGGTAATTAGGAGCTAATTGTCATGTTATCTAATTAAGGATTTATTTGTGCATAATGACTCCATTAAGTAACTCCTTGATGAGGCCGTCTTGACCATAAAAAGCCACCACTCAGAGCTCTTCCATAGCACACTGTCTACCCGTTCAATAAGACTACATCTAGAAAGTACTCAAAATGACTGGATGATGAGAAGATACAGTCTCATTCTTAGGTTGTATGCATGTGGAAGACTGTGGAAGACTTGACAACATACAATTAGCCCTCAAATTTGTCTCATCTTGGAAGTGACTTTGACTCTTGGCTATTTGTAACAGTGGTGGTCTAGGAGCTTTTTCACAAGAATGTAAGAAGAAAAAGCTAAAAAAAACATACATTTCTTCAAAAGCTATGGATAATAAAAGACTAATTTTAAATATTAAACATTCAATTAAACATTGAAAGCTCTATTCAACTTGTTAGCTCATTTCCTGGCTATCCTCCCTGTATACAAGCAAATAACACACAAAGGTGAATATAGTGAAAAGCAATAAAATACAAGTGTCAAAATCTCAGATACAGCAATGCAGTGCTTCAGTACAGTACGGCCAACCTCTGGCGTGCACCTGTGCTCCCCTCTCTGTTACTGCAGTCCCCCCTGAGTGGCAGGACATGTGTGAGCGCTGACACAGAACACATTCCCCTCAGACAACAGAACCCCAGGAACCCAACAACAGTGACAACAACAACACACACCCCTGCCCGCGCTGCTGTGAAGTTTCAATTACTGGTAGACTAGCTGGCTAGCTACCTACCGCCAGTCAACCTGTCAGTGAAGGGAGTGACTGGTAGTGGATCAGCCTGAGGGAGTAGCGCCTACACCGGGGACGTAGAGAGATATAGAGATTATCCAGGACCCCGGCTACACTTGACAGTACTACGACTTTTATCAAATCATGCCGGATGCATTAAATGACACACAAATATTGGATTTTGCTTCATTTCTACAGCATTCTCACAGCTCAGTTTCGCGGATGGCAGACTAGACTCGCACTGTGATAAGAATTCTACACTCCAGTCACAATGCAGCGACCATGTTGTTGATACAGTAGTATACAGATGAATGTAAAGAGATGGGGGGTAAAAGTCATGTGGACCTAGATTTACATAACCACAAGAAATGCCTGAGGAGCTTCACTTCTGCAAACATTCTTGATATACAGGCTTTTTTCAGATTCTATTTTATGCCTTTATTTGCCCATTTACTTTGTTTTCCTGTCTGACATTCACTGTTTACAGTATGTTATTATCTTTTATTGATTATAATCACCTGGTACACGTTTATAAAATGCTATTGTATGCTATACAGTTCATGTGATACTTTATTGATCCCTGTAGGGACATTGTCTGTTCACTTGTCTTGTCCCTCTCTAGGGAGACAGACAGCAGGATCAGATACAGATTAGAACAGATACTCCTGGTGCTGGGAGGGAGTCAGTGTCTTGCTCAAAGAAACTTCAGCTGGTGGATGCTTGCTGGCCAACAAAAAATATATATTATTATTATTGTTATTATTATCATTTGTATTATTATTATTAACTTATCAGATGCACAATATTGTGGTGTATACCAGAGGTGTAGTGCTATCTAGAGAAGTGGGGGAACGCACCTATATGGGGAACACCTGCACACGCACAGGTCCCAACAACACCCCCCCCCCCCCCCGCGCGCGCACGCACACACGGTAACGTTCACGTAGCCTATTCATTCATTAATCGTTCGGGCAAACGCTTATATCAACGAATTAAACCCTGCAGAAGTAGCCCATGACATGTGCAACTCTGAAACTAAAAGACGATATTTTTATTTTATTTTATTTAGCCTTTATTTAACCAGGTTTGTCCCATTGAGATCAAAGATCTCTTTTACAAGAGAGACCTGGCCAAGAAACAGCAGCAACACAAAGTTACAACAAACAAACACATAAACACATACAATTGAATAACATTAAAATGATCAAATAAAACATTTGCATACAGACAGCCTGTTCTCAAGAGATTTTACCATAGCCTTAAAACCATTTAGGGTTACTAAGCTATTAAGTTTAAGATCAGACTGCAGACTGTTCCATGCGGTGGGTGCAGAGAACCTAAAAGCTTTCTTCCCCAATTCAGTTCGGACTTTGGGAACAGAAAATTGTAGAGTGTCCTGAGAACGAAGATTGTAATTCCCACATTTGAAGCTTAAAAGTGACGACAGGTAGCAACTTTGCCAAGAATGGCTTTGTAAATTAAGACATACCAATGACTGAGGCAGATGATATGGGCAGAGCAGACTCAGCAGAGTCAGTTATCACAACACAAACAGCTAAACAATCTCTCAACCAGCGATCACACAAGTTGCACAAGGCATTGATCATCATTTGGCATGGCGGCCGGCATTTTTAGAATTTTGTTGGCGAATTCTGGCGATGCAAATTGCAATGGGGTGATTAACGCTAACTTTTGATTCCACCGTGTTGAAAAGAAACACGCTTTTAACATTGTTTCATCATGCTTGTAATTAAACGTACCTTTTTAGCAGCTGGTCCGAAAAATGAAAGGATGTTTGGCTGCCTTTTTCATCTTTACTTGTTATAGGTAGGCTACTGGTGGAAAAATATATATTTTGATGCTGAAAAAGCCAGTAGCTGTTTCAGTATCGCTTTTATTAAACTGAGGTTTCCCCCACGCTGTAGCTAGTTAAGGTGGAATGTTTCCTTTTCCTTCAAGCCGCGAGTTGATGCTGTGTGAGTCATTCAGCCCACCTTAAATATAGTTAAGGTGGAATGTTTCCTTCATTCTTCAAGCCGCGAGTTGATGCCGTGTGAATAATTCAGCCCACCTTAAATATAGGACGAATGACAACGTTGCCAAGTTTCACTCGTTATATTGGCTCGACATGCACACACACTGACACACACAAAACACCCCTTGGAGAAGTATGGGAACGCCGTTCCCCCGCGTTCTACGGGCACTACACCTATGGTGTATACTCAAAAAACCCTGGTGATTCCTGATGACTTGATCTCAAAAACCTTATTGATTGAAGTTCAACCAGTTCTTTTGGCAGATGTCGTGTAGAAAGAGACAGCAAGGTTCAGGCCCTTGTGTGACGCCACGGCTATAAGTAAGAAAGAACTGCACTGAACAGAACAACTATTAGCCTCTGCTATCCGGGCTCATGTGGCACTTACTGAATGGCAACAATGAAACACAAACGCACACAATTCTCATTCTCAATCGCATCTCTGCCGTAACACTCAAAATAACCCTTGGAGAAAGTACAGGCATAATGCGTGTGACACCTGGGCTCGGGGCCATTCTCCCGGATGGGTGTCGCTGTAATTGGCGCGGTTGAGGCTAAGGCTGGGGCGGCTATGGCCATTATAGGCGAGCGTGGGGATGCATTAGCACTCACAGCATCTCTCCCATTGTGTGTGATGTACAGGAGCCAGGAGGGGATGTATGGTGTCCCGCTGCCCACCGTGACCTGCATCTTGATGAAGGGGGCAAATCAATATTGCGCTGGATAAAGAACACAACAAGCCTGGCTGCAGACAAGCATTTCTGTGGCAGAGAGCACAGTTGTGGTCAATTCACGTTCAAGTCAAACAATTTGAAAAGTTAAACGAAATGGTCAATACAACAAACAGGGCTGAAATTCCCCCCAAATTACTTTATTGACTCGATACTTAACATTTCTAGCTTTTAAATTCGGAGGCAAATCCAGTCTTCCTGTCTTGACTGAGAATGCCCTGACTCTACCTCTTCTATTTTTTTTTCTTGGTTTATTTAGTTTTATCTTTCATTGCTCAAGGAAACCCAGTTGTTTTACAAATTCCTATAGATTATTCCTATGCTGTAGCAGTGTAGGACATACTAATCCATATTTGTTAACATGAACAACTTTCTCCAAAGAACCAGAAACCAGAGAACAAACAAAGGTGTGATGTGAAAAGTGTGATGTATAAAGCACTGCTCTGTAGAGGATAAATTGGTAAAGATTGTAAATGTGATTGCGACAGGGGCTCACGTCACTTGGCCATCAAATTCAACTACTTTTCAACGACTTTCAAGGTCTTGTTTGGTGAATGTTAAGTTGCCACTATTGACACGTTTTGGGGTAAGACATGACACTGGACTAAATTAGACATCATACAGGCTTTTTTAATTTTAATTGTATTTTTTACTCATGATCAAGGCAAGAGAAAATTCATTTCAGAACTGCTGCTATATCAAAGCAAAAAGCCATCATAGATTTTTGGAGAGATGTTGATCTTGGGACAGAGAGAGGTCAAGAGAGCTGGGCATACTGATGACAAATCACATAAAAAAGTCAAAATCACTTTTGACACTTGAGAAATGACTTGAGAGACCAATATAATATGAATATCAATATGAATTCTTCAACTGAGCGGTGTTGTCCTTCAAACGTTTCCTCCTGAATTTGGAGTCTCAGTGAGTAAGCCCTTCATACTGTACACCAGTACTTTACAGTTTGATGCATTTTGGTGGCTCAGTGAGCTAAGACCCTGGTCATGTGACCAGGGATTCGAGTGTGGCTTATGTAGTCTACCATCTCCAAACTATTATTACTGTATTAACCTTTATTTATACAGGGACGCCTCAATGAAAGCAATGCTCTAACTAGGGGGATGAATCTTTGGGTATCTCACAATTCTATTTAGATTCCTGAGGTCATGATTCGATCCAAAATTGATTCTCGATTCAGTACATAGGGGGATTTTCAGGATCTACTCCAGTCTGCTGTGTGCTAAGAAAGGCAGTGTAGCAAATTATGACCTGAAAGCAGAATAAAGTGTGTATACCATCAAGGCGTTCCTGAGATATTGCATTAACGAGAATTGGACGTACAGTACGTACAGACGTACAGAAGGACAAGCCAAAACCATAATGCCTCCAGCACGGCCATTGCCGGCGGAGGCATAAAAATGCCTTAAAATAATAACTCACTTACACTCACTTCCTACTATTGGCCCAATTCCACCGCAGCTAGTAGCGCGGTCCCGCTCCACTCGACTCGACAAATGGTCTCATTCCACCACTAAAAACTATCCCAGCCCGGTTTGTATTGGGGTCGAGTCGTGCTACTTTTAGTACCTGCCTCGTCGTGGTTCTATTCTGTGAACCCGGGTTCATACGGTGACGTGAAAACATAGTTGACGACTGATTGGTCAGGCAGAATCGTGTTTACTCTGTCTACTGACTGTCAATGCAATGCTGGCGGGTGCATACCAGTTTAGTGGTCTTACCTTCTCTTCTGTTATGTATATTTCCATCAGTCTTTTGTGTTGCTGCCTTCGCCTCCGGTGAAATAAAATCGGGGGAGCTCAGGGAGCTCTGTAGCTGAGTGCAGGCTGCAGCGCTCCGCTAGGCCGCAGCGGGTGTTTGGTGAAGCCGCAGTCTTGCCTGGTGAGAGGCCGCGGGGTAGAGGCTTCACTCTGTTGCGCCTCTCCCGTCCCCGCACAGCGCAGCGCATGCCTGTGAGTTTGACTAACTACAAAGTGATATCCATTCTCTTGGCCGATTGTCACATTTGCCCATGTACACTGTAGGTCATTTAGAGGCACCAGTATTTCATAAACAGTTTAAAAGTTCTGTGGATGGATTTAATTGTAACGTTATGTTATAGCCTACTTCGGCTATAAGCGAAGGACAGATATGCGGTTGCTATGACGACCAGCTGTGGGCGGGGGTGGGTGGGGGCAGATGATCCGCGGTGGAAGCAAAACGTCCATCGGGCCGATACGATTAGAGCCGAGTGGTGACGAGCTGTGCAGGCAGTAAAATGTGGTGGAAATGAGCCATGTGTGTCACTCGCACAGGTTACTGCACCCACGAGACCACCTTCTTAAAGGGGCAAGGCTTGATAGAGCTATTCAAGTAATTTGGTGAAATGACTTCAATTTCTGTTTTGTTTTTTTCATATCACAATATATATCACAGAAACAAAATATATTGCAATGTCAGTTGTTTCCAATATGGTGCAGCCCTACTACTCCTAACATTGCGTCACTCCACAGCACTGCAAACATGTCAACACCAAGCCATTTAGTCTCATATTCAGTCATTTATCTCACTTTCTGCCAGTGCAGTGAGATAAAAGTCAACTAAATTCTCTGATAATTCAAACCAAATTATCTCACCCCACCGGCAATGGCCTAATTGTTCCACTTGTTTTAAAAACAGATGCAAATGCCAGATTTATGCAGTGTTGCAGCTATAAATCTAAACCTATGAAATAAAATAAAATAAAAAACAGACTCCACGGTGAAGCCCAAGTGTGTGAGGCCATCAAAGCAGACAGATGATCACCATCATGTTACACTGTTTCCCCAAAAGGCATGTCAGAGTTATTAATTGCTTCAGCAATAAGGTCGAGTCTGACATTTTGCTTTACTAATGTGTATATTGGGATTATGCCAGCAAGGTGAATAGTGAATAAAAGCAAGAACAGACTGAATCAGTCAGAATACAAAGAAGTCCATTTAATCTTCTGTGCTGATCAATGGCTAGAGGACATCAGGCTATATGATAATACTCAAGGTGGTAACAAGTCCTGCTCTCACTAGGACAAAGGAGCAGGCAAATCACCTGTGAAAGCTCTATCAGCCACTGACTAGATTGTGTGCTTAGTACAGCAAAGCACAAGCTCTCCCCTGAGCTCATTCTCCAACTACTTATCGACTTACATGTAGACCCAGCCAGCAATCCAAACCTATTTCACCTTCCAATTACTCACGCTTATGTGCTTTACAACTATGCAAATGTAATTTGTTGCATAGCCTATGCCTGGCTGATATGTGCTTGATGAGAGGGGTAGTTAAAAAGCCATCACGCACCCCATGTACAAATGAGCGCCAAACAAAGCAAATAAAAAAAATCATTACTGCAGTCTAAATGTTCAGATATTAGTCCCATGCTAAGATGTGGAAGGGAGGGCAAAGGAGGATACGGTCAAAGAGAAAGACACCAGAAACTGTCAGGCAGGCAGGCAGACAGACAGACAGACAGGCAGGCAGACAGACAGACAGACTGGCAGGCAGGCAGACAGACAGACAGACAGACAGACAGGCAGACAGACAGGCAGACAGACAGACAGACAGGCAGGCAGACAGACAGACAGACAGACAGGCAGACAGACAGACAGACAGACAGACAGGCAGACAGACAGACAGAAAAACAGACAGACAGACAGACAGACAGACTGGCAGGCAGGCAGGCAGACAAGCATATAAAAACATGTTTCATGTGTTTCATCAAAAATGGCTCTGGCGGAGGAACTGCCTTCATCACTTTGGGTAGGGTACTGCAATCCCAGAGTTTGGCAAACACACAGAGCAATGACGATGGGTGGGGGAAGTCTTGGGCGAGAGGCTGTCTTTTAAAAAGAAAAAGTCAATTTCCAGTTGAAAAGAACAGTGGCTGAATAAAGTCTCTGACAGACTTGACAATTACATAAGTACTGCGAGTCGCGCTGCGCCTCCACTGATAACCCGTCCGATTCTATTAAAACTGCAGCACTCCAAAAGAATGCTCAAACAGAGGAAATATTCACACACACACACACACACACGGACACACAGGCAGTCGCTCGCGCACACACACGCACACGCGCACACACACACACACACACACACACACACACACACACACACACACACACACACACACACACACACACACACACACACACACACACACTTTAAACTAAAGCAGTAGGACCCTCTAACAGTTATTGCTGCAGTATGTGTGCTTTAAAGCAGTGGTTATCAAAGTGGGGTGCGGGGACCCCCAGGGGTTCTTGAGGGGGTTCCAGGGGGTCCCCAGCAAAAAGGGGTATAACTTATTTTCACTATAATTCCATCCATAAGTAACACAATGACAGAATGTAATATTTTGGTCTTGGGTTTCACACACTTTCTCTAATAAAACATCTAAAAGCAAACATCTTATGAGATGGGGGACCCTGGGACAAAATCTTATCAAATGGGGGTCCGTGGTCTAATTTGTGTCAGTTTAGGGGTCGTTGACATGAAAAAGTTTGAGAACCACTGTTTTAAAGGAAGTAGAGACTATAAACTATCAACTGGATTGATACAGAAAATGTGCACCGAGTTACTTTTATAGGCAGAGTGAGACATATAGATGAGAGCAAAGTGTGTGTGTGTGTGTGTGTGTGTGTGTGTGTGTGTGTGTGTGCGTGCGTGCGTGCGCATACGAGTACAGTACAGTACACATGTGCATGCTCATTTTCTGGGTAATGGATGCAGAGCCAATGTAGTTCTTGCCATCGGTAAAGGCTGTGAGGCCCTAGGTTAGCCATCAGTGTTGGGCACTCATTACTAAAAAAGTAATATATTACATATTACTCGTTACTATTTTCAAAAGTAATATTATTACTTTACTTATTACTCCATGCCAAAAGTAATTCGTTAGATACTCGTTATATTACTTTTCCGTTACATTCCACACAAATGGCAATAGGCCTTTTTCACTGCAGCGATTTTGTGTCTAAAAGGCAGGAGGTAACACAGGTGCACCAAGATGTTAATTAGGGCTTCCAACTTCCAGTCCATTTAGGTGTTCCAGTGCTGGAGCCTTAATTAGTTAGTTGTGTATACTCTGTCTTCTAGACACAAATGGCCGTTGTGAAAAAGGCCCATAGCGTTTTTCTCATCAAAATGCAGACTTTGCGGTGCGAATGTGTGAACTAGGTCTATTATGTGCCGTTCCATTTAAACTAATCGCTTTGCCAGAGCACAGCTTCCTACAGAGATGCTTGATGAAGAGCACACCTGGCTCAAAGTGATGACTGACAAGATGCAATCTTTTATCTTCTGTTTTATAGAATGCAGTATGCACTGCCAATGCAAACTCAATACGTATAGGCTACATGTTTGCTTAACAAGTTTGTGTCACAAATAACGTTAGCTCTGCAACATTAACATTAACCTGACAATAATAACAGCAATGTTTGATGTCCACCAGCTTGTGAGTTTTTACGTTATCTCTGTATTTGAACAGTTTTCCGGTTTCTGTTGTGCTGTCCTCTCGTCTCGTAACGTTATCGTTAGGAAGTTTGAGCTCATGTTTTTCACAGTGGAAAGAGTGTTAGGCCATGTCCACACGGAGACGAGTTTAGGTGTATCCGCTAAAGTTTTTTGTCATATAGACGTTTCGTCCAGATGGAACCGCGTTCTGGGACTATACGTTCTGGGAGTATACGCTAATTTTTCAAAACGGGTCCCAGAGTGATTAAATCTGAAGACGCCACCCTTGCATTTCCGTGTTTACAACCCATACGCATCTTTCCTGAAACGATGACGCCATAGCCCCACCTCTCTCCACCAGCAACAATAACAATCATGGCAGTAACGTTCGTGCTACAGCAGTGGGGATCTTGCAGCAAAATATAATGCTCCTCTATTACCACCGTCAGCAACAAGTGGACACGGAGAACAGCGTGTAGCCTACAACATCCTCAGGGCTCCACACAGCTGACTCCATAGAGGCTGACTCTACCCATCCACCCCTCCCCTCCCTTCATCGGATATTTCCCAGAAGGCTTAGCGGCGGCTACATTTTTACAATAACACAAACAAAATCAGGCTTAACGTGTTAGATAGAAATTATATTTATTTTTAATACAACATGCAATTCTGGAATATTTTAATATTGGACAAAATGAAATTAAATGAAATGTAAACCCTGAGTGTAACCAACATACTCTCTTGCCCTATATATAGCCCTCGTAAATACAACGTGAATAGGGAAGTGAGAGGTTTGAGGAACACGCGGTTGCACTGTGATGTCTGTGATATCTGCTCGTGTCCACTCCAACAAGACTTTAGCTTACTTGACGCGACTTTTCCCAATAAAAACACATTTATGCCATGAGTTTATATAATGTATATTTATGTTGCATCATTTAGCCTGTGCTGTGATGTGCAGGAGCGGCCAATACGCTGGGATGTGTTTGCAACATGTCTAAAGATCATGGAAGTGGATGATATCAGGAATGTCACCGATAGTTAACGTTCTATATTGTAGGCTACAGGGAGACCATCAGCCCTGCTCAACAGCTCTGCATTTGCCTGTATACTGTAGGTTTCATCATTTTATTCATCGACATGGCAAACCTCCCCGCAAAGCCAAGGGTTTAAGCTGCTGCTACAGTGAGATACACATTATAGACTGTGCGCCCCTAGAGGTTGTATGCCATTATTGACGAGATTGTCTTTCTCTGTTATTCTACAGCGGTTTCAGTGGTTTCATGTGGATACACACATTTCTTGAAACGTTTCCATGTTTATGGAAAACTTTTCTGAAACGAAAAAAAAAAGATAGCTTCCGTCTCCGTGTGGACATGGCCTTAGTAGCCTACCTGTCCTGGACACCGTTTACATTTGACTTTGATGTTCAATCGTGTCACCTTTCTTCCCGACAAAAACAAAGTCATGGGAATATATCCGCAGCCACGGATTTTCCTCCTCGGCTCAGCAGGACAGAGAGGGAGGTGTCAGGTGTGCCTGCCTGCCTGTTGCCTGGTGCTCTGAATGGGCTCTGCGGTGACGTCACCTTGTTTTGGGAGCGTTAAAGCCATGCTGCTTGTGATCAGTGAATTCCCGACTGCGTGTCGTTTTGCAGTGCAGCGGCATCACAGAATGGACTCAACAAAAGATGTAACGACTAACGTAACGAGCTCGTTTATCTTGAAGTAACTGTAATATTATTACTTATATTCTATAGTAATTCGTTACACTACTCGTTACTTGGAAAAAGTAATATTATTACAGTAACGAGTAACTAGTAACTCGTTACTTCCCAACACTGTTAGCCATGGGGTTGTAAGCATGAGCTTCATGGCATGACAGTAGGAGGAGGTTCTCTTCAGAGCTAGGCATTACTACTTTAGGAACATGCACTCAAAGACTTGCACGTGGACACCGTACACACACAGACACAGAGGGTGTTCAGTAAAAACCACCACCCACTATTCTCTGCTTCATACTGTACAGATACCAAGCAGGTGTTACGCTCCTGTCCTCTGGCTCCTCTCCTCTCCTCTCCTCTCCTCTCCTGTCCTGTCCTCTCATTCCTCTCCTGTCCTCTCCTCTCGCTCCTCTCCTGTCCTCTCCTGTCTTCTCGCTCCTCTCCTGTCCTCTCCTCTCGCTCCTCTCCTGTCCTCTCGCTCCTCTCCTGTCCTCTCCTGTCTTCTCGCTCCTCTCCTGTCTTCTCGCTCCTCTCCTGTCCTCTCGCTCCTCTCCTGTCTTCTCGCTCCTCTCCTGTCTTCTCGCTCCTCTCCTGTCTTCTCGCTCCTCTCCTGTCTTCTCGCTCCTCTCCTGTCTTCTCGCTCCTCTCCTGTCCTCTCGCTCCTCATGTCCTCTCGCTCCTCTCCTGTCCTCTCGCTCCTCTCCTGTCCTCTCGCTCCTCTCATGTCCTCTCGCTCCTCTCCTGTCCTCTCGCTCCTCTCCTGTCCCCTCCTCCACTCCTCTCCTGTCCTCACTCCTCTCCTGTCCTCCTCTCCTCTTGCGTCCTCCTCTCCTCTCCTGTCCTCTCGCTCCTCTCCTGTCCTCCTCTCCTCCCCTCTCGCTCCTCTCCTGTCCTCTCGCTCCTCTCCTGTCCTCTCCTCTCGCTCCTCTCCTGTCCTCCTCTCCTCTCTCCTCTCGCTCCTCTCCTGTCCTCCTCTCCTGTCCTCTCCGCTTGCTCCTCTCCTGTCCTCCTCTCCTGTCCTCTCCGCTCGCTCCTCTCCTGTCCTGCTCTCCTGTCCTCTCCGCTCGCTCCTCTCCTGTCCTCTCGCTCCTCTCCTGTCCTGCTCTCCTCTCGCTCCTCTCATGTCCTCCTCTCCTCTCCTCTCCTGTCCTCTCGCTCCTCTCATCTCCTCTCCTCTCCTCTCCTGTCCTCTCGCTCCTCTCCTGTCCTCTCGCTCCTCTCCTGTCCTCGTCTCCTCTCCTGTCCTCTCATCTCGCTCCTCTCATGTCCTCCTCTCCTGTCCTCTCCTCTCGCTCCTCTCCTGTCCTCTCACTCCTCTCCTCTCGCTCCTCTCCTGTCCTCCTCTCCTGTCCTCTCACTCCTCTCCTGTCCTCTCCTCTCCTGTCCTCTCGCTCCTCTCCTGTCCTCCTCTCCTGTCCTCTCCTGTCCTCTCGCTCCTCTCCTGTCATCCTCTCCTCTCCTGTCCTCTCCTCTCGCTCCTCTCCTGTCCTCCTCTCCTCCTCTCCTCTCACTCCTCTCCTCTCGCTCCTCTCCTCTCGCTCCTCTCCTGTCCTCTCCTGTCTTCTCCTCTCGCTCCTCTCCTCTCCTGTCTTCTCCTCTCGCTCCTCTCCTCTCCTGTCTTCTCCTCTCGCTCCTCTCCTCTCCCATCTTCTCCTCTCGCTCCTCTCCTCTCCCGTCTTCTCCTCTCGCTCCTCTCCTGTCTTCTCCTCTCGCTCCTCTCCTATCTTCTCAACTCGCTCCTCTCCTCTCCCGTCTTCTCCTCTCGCTCCTCTCATCTCCCGTCTTCTCCTCTCGCTCCTCTCATCTCCCGTCTTCTCCTCTCGCTCCTCTCCTCTCCCGTCTTCTCCTCTCGCTCCTCTCCTCTCCTGTCTTCTCCTCTCGCTCCTCTCCTGTCTTCTCCTCTCGCTCCTCTCCTCTCCTGTCTTCTCCTCTCGCTCCTCTCCTCTCCTGTCTTCTCCTCTCGCTCCTCTCCTCTCCTGTCTTCTCCTCTCGCTCCTCTCCTCTCCTGTCGTCTCGCTCCTCTCCCGTCTTCTCCTCTCGCTCCTCTCCTCTCCTGTCTTCTCCTCTCGCTCCTCTCCTGTCTTCTCCTCTCGCTCCTCTCCTCTCCTGTCTTCTCCTCTCGCTCCTCTCCTCTCCTGTCTTCTCCTCTCGCTCCTCTCCTCTCGCTCCTCTCCTCTCCTGTCGTCTCGCTCCTCTCCTGTCCTCTCCTCTCGCTCCTCTCCTGTCCTCTCCTCTCCTCTCGCTCCTCTCCTGTCTTCTCCTCTCGCTCCTCTCCTCTCGCTCTTCTCCTGTCTTCTCCTCTCGCTCCTCTCCTGTCCTCTCCTCTCGCTCCTCTGCTGTCTTCTCCTCTCCTCTTGCTCCTCTCCTGTCTTCTCCTCTCGCTCCTCTCCTGTCCTCTCGCTCCTCTGCTGTCTTCTCCTCTCCTCTTGCTCCTCTCCTGTCCTCTCCTCTCCTCTTGCTCCTCTCCTGTCCTCTCCTCTCCTCTCGCTCCTCTCCTGTCCTCTCCTCTCCTCTCGCTCCTCTCCTGTCCTCTCCTGTCCTCTCGCTCCTCTCCTGTCCTCTCCTCTCCTCTCGCTCCTCTCCTGTCCTCTCCTGTCCTCTTGCTCCTCTCCTGTCCTCTCCTCTCGCTCCTCTCCTGTCCTCTCCTCTTCTCTCGCTCCTCTCCTGTCCTCTCGCTCCTCTCCTCTCTCTCTCCTTGCCTCCCTCCTTCTCAAAGGCAACAGAAATTAAATTACAGAAAACCCAGGACTGAAACTGCCGTCTTCACAGCTCTGAAGGGAAAAACACCTCACGTCACATTCCTCCCTCCCTCTTGCCGTTTTTCCCCCTTCTTCTTCTTCTCTTGATTTGATCGCCGTTCCAAATGAGGGATCCCTGATACAATTGTCCTGCGGCGTGGAGTCACGTCAACCCTCCTCTCTTTCTCTCTCTCTCAACAAAATGATTCATTCTTCTATTACGGCGATGAGCTTGTGAAATGAGCTATATAATCAATATCATAGGTTTGTAAACAGCAGCCGCACTCCAGGGAAAAACATTATGCTGCGTGTGTGTGTGTGTGTGTGTGTGTGTGTGTGTGTGTGTGTGTGTGGGGGGGGGGGGGGGGGCGCACTCATCTGACAATGTTTACAAGGGCAATTTACAGGAAATTAAGTCACAGGCTGCTCAAAATGATGGTAGCTCTCAGTAATAGAGCAGGATGAACAGGCACAGATATGGAAGAGGGCACAAAAATCAAACTACAGTTTGTGGACACAGAATGGCTGTGTTTACTAAGGGCCTGTGTCGACCTAGCGTCTTTTCATCATCTCCGGCATCTTTTTTCAGTTGTTTCCAATGAGGAGCGAGCATATGTGGGTGCACACGGACGTCTAGAGAAAGTGCTCTGCGCCCAGCGTCTATTTTCACAGCGCTCCAGCGTTTTTGTGCACCCGGCTCCCAGCGCTTCCAGCTGAAACTATTTTAACTTTTCAGAAAGACGCTGGTGTCGGGTGCTCCTTTTCTGGCAACTAATCATATGGAGAAACTATTGCAACAGAGACAGAAAGGCTCAATTGTGGGAGCAGATTGGCTAGACACTTAATATTTCTGGTGAGTGTTGAGCTAAATCACTGTATGTGTGTTGTTAGCTAATGTTAGCTGTCAGCTATCAAGCTAGTTACCGCACTGAACTAACGTTACTTTCAAACTGCTTCCTTGCATATCGTGCGCTGAGATCAGCGCTCCCCAGTGTACTTCCAGCATTTAACAGTCGGAAAAAGACGCTAGATGGACACATGGCCTTACAGTGTGTTTTTCACAACCAACTCAAATTGCTCTACATGTTTGTAGTTTGTTAACCTGGCGCTGCCAGATGGTTTGTTTCACAGAAGCATCTGGGAACTGGATCTTGGAAAGCGGTGAAAAAGGGCGGGCACTTTCAAAACAATACTTGGCAGCCTCTTCCTTCCTCGGATGTTGATTGGTCCGAACCCAAAAAATAGAGTGGAGCGTGGCCAGATGGATGTGTCGTGTGATCTCCTTCTCACGCAAATTCACATGTCTCACAAGGTTAGTGTGTAGCAATAGTTACAATGTAGAAACTACATTGAAAATAATTGTTTGAATTTAATGTGTGTGTGTGTGTGTGTGTGTGTGTGTGTGTGTGTGTGTGTGTGTGTGTGTGTGTGTGTGTATTTAAAAGCCCAGACCCCCGCCCCCCCCCCCAGGCTCCTATGTTCTCCTCGCAGTGTTGTCGTCGTGTTGACGTCTCATTCCAGAGGCCAGGGAGTCAAAAAGAAAACTGGCTGATAGGGGTCAGAGGGCTGTGTGTGTGTGTGTGTGTGTGTGTGTGTGTGTGTGTGTGTGTGTGTGTGTAGAAGTGTGTGTGTGTGTGTGTGTGTGTGTGTGTGTGTAGAAGTGTGTGTGTAGGGGGGAAGGGGGGTGTGTGTGTGTGTGTGGGGGCGGGGTCACCCAGCAGACGGTTCTATGGATTAGTGCTCACGGCTATGCTCACACACTCGCTCCCCTGACATTTGTCACTGTCCCAGGCTCGACCTGTCGAGTTCAGCAAATAGGTTTGTGTGTGTGTGTGTGTGTGTGTATGTGTGTGTGTGTGTGTGTGTGTGTGTGTGTGTGTGGCTGTGTGAGTGAGCGAGCGTGTGTGTGTGAATGAACAGGAGTGCATGTGTGTGAACATGTGCGTGGGACTTGTCTTGTTTGCTGTAGTCAGTTGATGCAGCTTGTAAATGCTGATGTGTGTGAAGGTGGAAAGAGATGAAGCAGCAGACTTACGTAGAGCTGAGCACGGAGCCTCTCGTCCTCGGCGGTGACCCTCTCCCTCATGATGGCGTGCTGGAGGCCCTCGTGGGCCAGGGCCCGCTCCACCGTCAGGATCCTGGACACCTCACCCTGGACCCGGGACTGAGCCTCTGCCTGAGCCTGCACTGACGCCTGCACCTTCTCATCCTCTAGCCTGAAGAGAGAAAAACAACACATTTCACTAGGGCTGCACTTCAAAAAATCCATATATCGATATTGAAACGATATTCATTTGAAGGAACTGATAGCGATCCTTGTGTATGTTGGTAACTTCAGATGTCACAGACAATGACACGTCAGTTTGAGGAATGCTGCTTCTCCATACTCAAATGTCTTTTGTGCATCTCATTAGTATTATGCTAATGCAGCACAGATGCAGCAAGGACTTCAAGTCACATTCACCCATACACAATGTACACTAACATGTCATGCTGTTCTTGCTGTTCCAAAACTTGCAGAGAGGGGGCAACATTGAGGAGTTTAAAAAAAAGTCCAAGGTTGAATTTGATTACTCGAATGTCAAAAACTCTTGCTGCACCAGTCAGTTGACAGCTGTCCAGCATTTCAAACTCGGACTCTGATTCTTTCCCAAATAACTTATAATAGACATATATTTGTCTATAACATAACTTTTCCCCAAAAGGAAGAATAAGTCAGCTATTGAAACAGTGATACAGACTCTCTGCAGGCACACGACCACCATTTGAACCCTGTCACTGGGTTCTCATAGTTGCTTAGCAACACACTCCCTGCTCAGCAACGGTGGGCTTGATTGGCTAAGAGGAGGAACGTCCCTGAAACAGTGAAAGTCTTTCTCTGTTAGGAAGCAAAGAGTGGTGGAAAGGTAAAATAAAAACAGAATAGACTGAGTGAGACTAAGCCAATGTTGACAGAAGGAATGAAGACCAGTTAAGAGCTTAATACACTTCTACCTACAAAAAAGCCTAAGATAGTCGTGAACAGTAACGGGTTGACTCAGTGAGTGTGAATGTGACTGGTCTTTGGGATGTATGCTACGGATGACGAGAAGACGTCCAGGGATGTAAATGGTTGGGCAGTGTCAGTGCTGAATTCCTGTACATTCAAATGAGCCATCTGTGATCCAGCAGTTGTCAGAGGTCCAATCTGTATGTAATATGGCCGCGCACACCTGAAACCCTGTTGTGCCACTAAAGCTGCGTTCACACCGACCTATTAAAGGTCCCAATTCGTGCAGCTGTAACCTCTTAAAAACGTGTCTCTGGTCCATAAAACATGATTCTGGATTAATTTGTCGAAAATATAGCAACCCCGTTCGTTGTGATGGAGTTCTCACTTCCACTTCCTCATCTCGTCGCTTCCCAAGAATGGTCTGTTTCTATAATATATTCAGAACTAACAGTTCCCATTGGCCGCTGAGGGAGAGCCCGCCCCAGGCTCCCAGCGGCCAATCAGATTAGCGTCCGTGGACCAGCACGCTAGGTTGTGTCCACAACTAACGTTAGCAACGAGCTATCGCTAAGTTAACGATTGCTACGCTAAAGAGGACATCTCAAAATGCCTAGACTTACCGAATGCACCTCCGCAGTTGCTGGATCACGTACAGTTGGCGTCGCTCCAGCTAGAAGTGTTAATTTTGTGGCTATAGACAAAATGGTACTTAAGGACCCGTGTGACGTCACATTAACCCGTCACATTAACCCGGGGAACAGAGTGTAAGGGGCGTGGCTTGAAGGAGACTGCAGGGGGAAGCTGGATAGGGACAAATCCAACTCTGGCAGTTCTGAGGTTCTGAGCACTCATTACAGGGAGGGATGACAGCAGTATACAGTATATGCATTTACAAGTAAAAACAGCTTTTGCACGGAATGGGAAAAATCGCTGGGCGTCCGAGCGACAGAGACAGAGCGATAGGGAGAAAATACGCTCGTCGCCCGAGATGAAATATCCCAACTCGAGCGAAAATACGCTGGCATCAGTCGCTCGCTGTTCAACGCTGATTGGCTGCCGTGTGAGAGCGAGTCAAGGATCACACTGGCTTGGAACAAACCGCTGGTTTATTGTGTGGCAACAAACCGCATTGACAGGCTGACAGCTGACATGAAGTGAAGTCTGTACTACCGGTATGTAGCTCGCGTTAGGAGCATGCTGATAGGCTTAGCTTGTAAACATCTACGGTGGCTCGTAGTGGACAAACATCATGACATTGCGTAACGTTATAGCCCCCACATGTCCGTCAATTCGTGTTCCTGTTGACGAGCAATTTAAACAGAGCGACAGAGCGATTCCAAAGGGTTGAATCAAGCGACAGAGTGAAAAATAAATATCTCGGTGTGAACACAGCTTAACACCTTTGTTTCCTCTTCAATGCCATGATACAAAGTCTGATGCTGTGTTATATAACTTAAAGTGTAACTTACCCCCAAAACACTTTCTTTCAGCTTTTAACCAATATATATGACTTTGGGGGTGGTGTGTGAAGAATTCTGGTCAAAATTTCCACATTTGAGACCAAACTGTTGCCATTCTACCATTTGTATCATTTTTCAGCAGCATAACTGGCATAAGTGCCCTCTATGGGTGGAACACTGCTTCTTTTTTTGCGTGAGTGAGAAAATACACTCTAAAAAATTATCGATTCTCATGCGTTTTGCCACACCTGTCAAACCTAAATTTATATACTTTGCGACGTTCATCATCGTTCAAATTTGGCTGGTGGCTTATTAACATAGGGTCCTGTGATGTGATGAACTCAAAATGCTAAATAATAAAGAAATATTTCTGGTTTCCAGGGACTTTAAGTTTGGACAGACTGAATGGATTGAGCCGAGGAGGAGGAGGAGGGAGCTCTGCAGCAGCTCTGCCCTGCGCTGCGCCCGAGAGGAAAAATCAGAGGTGCAGTAACTTTTAACAAGAATCACGAAAAGCCCCCAAACGAAAATTAAACACAGATTTCATGGCGTGGTATATGGCAAGTTGGACGAGGGAATGATGAGGAGAAATCTCGCATTGTGATTACATGAGCGTGAGAGCGGGGCATTGTCCTGACTATTGTGCTGTGCTGCGGTGTCGCGTCACTAGTCTCTTTTAACAATACTTACATAGACTACATGGGAGTCAATGGAGTGAATTTCTAGTTCGCCACTGAATGACAAAATTGATATAACTTTCAACCATTTTGAGCAACGCTGTTTCCATACAGGCCACCAGCGTTGGCTAGTTGTTGATATTTATAAAGATATTGCAGCTCTCATATCAATTATTTTCGAGGCGGTGGGCAAACTGTAATGGCGTCGATTTCCGGAAAAAATTCCTGAGCTGAGCACAGCCAAAGAGTATAGTATAGACAAGAGGATATGTCATTTCTTGGTTTTTCCCATAGGTTTTTTCAAATCACCGTTTTGTTACATATCTGGGGGGTAAGTCCCCCTTTAAGTTTGAGGGTGTAAAGTCTATATATTTGTTGTGATTAAAAACAATAAAGTAACACGATTTAGTTATTACTGTAGTATGGATTAACACAATTCCCCACATATTATACTGATCTTATTCTTCTGTTCAAAAGTATGTCTGAAGACAGCCAAAATGTTGTATAAATTGAATAATAAATTATAATACACTTGAGATTGTTTCTTCACATACTGTACAGCTTGAGATTACTTTAACACTACTGATACATATGATGGACAGACCAGACCAGACCATTTTAACTGACCACCAAACCCATGACTGAGCTTCAATAGGTGACCACCACAAAAACATGGCCCATATCTAAAAGCTGCTGTTTGGCCTGCAACACGTCTGAATGTGAGAGAGAGAGAGAGAGAGAGAGCAGTGGCGACATGACATGTTGGTTGGCCCTGAGGAAGTGAAGCGAAGAGGGAGAGAAAGATATGGAGGGAGACTGAGAGAGAGAGAGCAGCCATGTCCAGTCTCACAGTCCACTGGGCTGCACACGTCAGCACACTACATCCATCATTGGGCTCTGAGCGCACGCACGCACGCACGCACGCACGCACACACACACACACACACACACACACACACACACACACACACACACACACACACACACACACACACACACACACACACACACACACACACACACACACAGGGTGCCTCCTAATGGCCTCTTAAATTCACCATTTCACCACAATCCATGCCTCCCTGCTTGCACTGCTAATGCACCTAAGCTCCCTTTACTCAAGAAGCTGGCTGCAACTATGGCAGGAAGGGGCAGTCCAACTATGGCAGGAAGGGACAGTCCAACTATGGCAGGAAGGGACAGTCCAACTATGGCAGGAAGGGACAGTCCAACTATGGCAGGAAGGGACAGTACAACTATGGCAGGAAGGGACAGTACAACTATGTCCAACTATGGCAGGAAGGGACAGTCCAACTATGGCAGGAAGGGACAGTCCAACTATGGCAGGAAGGGACCGTCCAACTATGGCAGGAAGGGACAGTACAACTATGTCCAACTATGGCAGGAAGGGACAGTACAGGAGAGGCAGCAAGCAGAAACCACAAATAACTTTGAGGGGAAAATTGTGGAAAACCCAGCCTGATTCTAGCCCCTCGTTCTCACTCATGCTTACTTGTTAAGTAAAAATGTGTGGGCCTGATTCATTGGAAGCAAGCGAGACAAATGCCAACATCAGACAGAAAGTCACAAGCACAATAATGAGAAGAAATGAGGTCAAGAAAATACACAGCCTAGCAGAAAACTATTTCAACTTGCTACCCCACAAGTGCTAACCCAAGCAAAGACTGCTATCACTAGCTGGATGCTATCTGTCTGCCTCACCTCTATTGCTTGGCGGTCATTACTGCCCTGTCCCTGGGATATTGGAAGCATTTTTCATTCAACTGTAGGAGATTGGCATTGGGCAGAAAAGGGGGGTGTCGGGGT
>NW_028150744.1:15000-25951 GCF_964638095.1 Poromitra crassiceps | reverse complement strand
GCTCCACTCATCTCTGCCAAGGAGGCTTTCTAAAGCAGGCCTGCATACAGCTACTAAGACAATTAGGAGTGACAGAGGGGGGTGCACACTGTTTACCTCTGCCTTGCATTGTTACATACACAGGCAACAGCATCGCTTTCAACCAGAAATAATCCATAAAGTTAAACTCTTGCATGCTAAAATTACAGAGCTTTTACACATACTGTACTGTACACACACACACACACACACACGCACACGCACACGCACACACACACACACACACACACGCACGCACACGCACACACACACACACACACACACACACACACCTGCAGTTGAATGTCTTAACGTAGCTCAGCCTGAATCTTCTCTGCAACAGCACACATTTTGACAGGCAGTTGGACGACATAAATGGAACAAAGTATCTCGAGTATGCTCTCCAGCTACTTACATCAATGAAACCATTAGGAATTGTGTGTGTGTGTGTGTGTGTGTGTGTGTGTGTGTGTGTGTGTGTGTGTGTGTGTGTGGCGTGCGTGCGTGCGTGCGTGCGTGTGTGTGTGCGTGCGTGTGTGTGTGTATCGTATCGTATCCATCACCTGGCTGTAAACAGGAAAGCTGAATATGTCTTGTGCTACAGACAGTGTGTGATGAACAGTGGGGCTTAGAGGAGAGGTCGGATGTGTTAGATGAATAGTCAGAGCAGGAGGAGTCAGGAGGAGAGAGGGTGGAGCAGAGCTGGAGTGTCCGCAACGTCTAACCAAGAGGTGCTTCTTGTCTTGTTTGACACTCTTACGGGTGGGTTGACGGTGGTGTTTGACAGCCTGACCACTCTGCTGCTCTGAAGTGGACACTGGCCTGCTGAACTGCTCCAAATATCACAGGCACACAGACTAAACAAGCCGCAGCAGGAACCAGTGTGTTTCTGTGACATGCTGTTTAGAGACGGGGGGTTTGGGCACGTCCGACACGCGGTTACCCCCAAATAAGGAGTGCTTTGGGTCAAGTGTGACTAGGCGACCACACACACACACACACACACACACACACACACACGCACACACACGCACACACACACACACACACGCGCGCACGCGCACGCACACAGACTCGAGGAGGGTTTGTTTATGGGTCAAATGTGTGTTTGTGGACAGGATGAGTCCATTTACTGTAGTCTAAAAGGGCAGACTTGGTTCATAGCATGTTTTTTATGTTCAAATGATGTTTACCAGCCGCGACAGCGGGGCTGCTATTGTTTTGTGTGTGTGTGTGTGTGTGTGTGTGTGTGTGTGTGTGTGTGTGTGTGTGTGTGTGTGTGTGTGTGTGTGTGTGTGTGTGTGTGTGGTGCGTGCGTGCGTGCGTGCGCGCGTGCGTGCGCGCGTGCGTGCGTGTGCACACGTGTGTCGTCATGGCAAAATGTGGTCCTGGAGACTCCTATAGTGGCGGCCGGGAACTACTACAGAAGCCCTTCTGAGTACTTTGCCAGCTTTCTGTCTGTCTGTGGACAGATTTTGTGAACGCAATAGCATCACAAAACTGTACAGGTGTGTAGTTGACATCAAAATGAAGGCGGAGTTTGAAAATGGGCGTGAACCGAGCGAGGCCCCCCCCCCCATTCATTTGAAGTGGTGGCCGTCGTAGCTGGTAGATGATGTGTAGTTGGGGTTTGAATTCTACAGAAACAAGTCAAATTGTCCCAATGCTTTACTAAACTGTGGTTCATTGAATGTGTCAGCACAGAATGAGACCATTCAGGTGAACATCTATACAATGATTCATTCTGTTGTTTTTTTGTCTATTTCAGGTTCATGAAGAACGCTGGCCCGGTTGTAGATGCAGTTACGTGGCAACAGTAGGTATTTTACCCTTTTTTCTATCATAATATTACTTTTTAGAGCTTAACACTTGATAGTTGATACTGTATGTCAGCAGTAAACTTTGTTCAATAACTATCATTAAAATGGTTACTGAGAGAGACTAAATAGCTGCATGATTGTACCATAAAGTGTAGTAGCTACTCTGTTGTATTCTGCAAATATCAACTGCAGAGGAAGAGAGCAAGACAGCTTGGCTGTGTGTAACACCTGGAATGCATATAAGAACAATGTTGTTTTGATCAAACAAAAGACTAGAAAAAGGTGCAACACCGTAGTCCATCAATAATGCTAAACTGCAGGTTTGATTCCCAGAAATATGAAATGTATTCTGTTGTGAAGGGTCTGTGCACTGCAGAACGCCAGGGAAAATTCCTTCTCATATTAGAGGCATAGATATAATATATTAGTTTTTATTTTCTATCAGAATCAGAATCAGCTGACTGTATTGAGCCCCGAGGGGAAATTGAGTCATGCTACAGTTGCTCACACTCAGGGAGGGAAACATCTAAGCATAGAGACATTATAAGAAACATATTAAAAGACCATAAAAAATTATCTTACTTCTATGTTACCTACAGTAAAATAGAAGTTACCGTAGGTAGCTATATACAATAAGTGTCACAAATATGTGCCGCCCTTCTCCTACAATCCTTATCAAGTACCATTGAGTGTGAGGTAGATGCTATTCTATTCTATTCTATTCTATTCTATATATATATATATAGTATATATATATAATATGTAGCGCAAAGTGTAGAAGTGCTGTACTTGTACACAATATCACTTTTTGATCATATTTTTTTTCTCGTATTTCCTCTGAATCATCAGTTGCATTCCACACATTCAGGTGCATACACACACACACACACACACACACACACACACACACACACACACACACACACACAAAATGTGTACAAACACACACCTAAACAGAGTCCCACCCTGTGTGAGCAGTGAGTAGTCATTAAAGGGATAGTTCACATTTTTTAAAGTCTAGCCCTATTTGCTACTTACCAATGATGTTGATTGGTAGAGTTGTTTCTCAGCACAAGCCATGCTGTTCCTCATAGTAGCTCTGGGAAGTTGGGCAAAAGCGAACGGTCAATGGGGTCACGCTCCTGCATGTACAAGCTGACTGAAGCTCACTGAAATCTACTTGGTGTGCACTGTGTGTGTCTGTGTGTGTGTGTGTGTGTGTGTGTGTGTGTGTGTGTGTGTGTGTGTGTGTGTGTGTGTGTGTGTGTGTGCGTGCGTGCGTGCGTGCGTGCGTGTGTGTGTGTGTGTGTGTGCCTGTGTGTGTGTGTGTGTGTGTGTGTGTGCACGCACTGTGGATGACATTTCAGTGAGCTTCAGTCAGCTTGTACCTGCAGGAGCGTGACCCCGTTGACCTTGTATTCATTTTTGCCCAACTTCCCAGAGCTCCTATGAGGAGGAACAGGATGGACTGTGCTGAGCAAGAACTCCACCAATCAACATCATCGTTGGTGAGTAGCAAATAGAGCTCTACCAATCAACATCATCGTTGGTAAGTAGCAAATAGGGCTCTACCAATCAACATCATCGTTGGTAAGTAGCAAATAGGGCTCTACCAATCAACATCATCGTTGGTAAGTAGCAAATAGGGCTCTACCAATCAACATCATCGTTGGTAAGTAGCAAATAGGGCTCTACCAATCAACATCATCGTTGGTAAGTAGCAAATAGGGCTCTACCAATCAACATCATCGTTGGTAAGTAGCAAATAGGGCTCCACCAATCAACATCATCGTTGGTAAGTAGCAAATAGGGCTCCACCAATCAACATCATCGTTGGTAAGTAGCAAATAGGGCTCTACCAATCAACATCATCGTTGGTAAGTAGCAAATAGGGCTCCACCAATCAACATCATCGTTGGTAAGTAGCAAATAGGGCTCTACCAATCAACATCATCGTTGGTAAGTAGCAAATAGGGCTAGACTTAAAAAGACCTTTAAGGCCAAGGTCAGGGCTAATTAGAAGAAACGGAAGGAGGAAGGGGTGTCAGTGTGGCGTAGAAAAACACCACCCACACTGTTCAACTCCAAATCAAACCATTATGCTCCAGCTCATTCTCTCTGTCAATTAGGCTGTTTTACACCCGAGAAGTAGATTCCAGTCTAACCAGACTGCGTGACAGCAACTCTGACCTCTACAAAACAAGCCAAGCCAATAAAACTGGAGACCACTCCGCTCATTAACACGTCTGCTACATAGCTTTCCCTCCACAAGTTGTTTTCAATCACAAGGAGGGATTTGGAAATGCAGCACTCATTAAAAGCTAGTTTAGAGGTGCAGTAAAGTCTGTGGCTCAAGGTTCCTCTCAACTCAAACGTGTTCTGTTACAGCTCGTCGTGGGGAAACATGCCGTTTCTGTGGCGAAATGTATCTATAGGTCAGGAGAAATTGTTGTGTGGTTTTCAAAAATAATAATGATAATAATAACAATACGGTAATAATAATAATAATAATAATAATAATATTAATAGTAATAACAATACGATAATACAATTAGAATGTATTTAAGTTTAGCTTAGTTTATTTGTTTATTGAACAGGGACACTGTGCACATTAACTAAATATGCCAGAATTAGCCAAGATGGCTAGTTTTCATCCGTAGTCCCTGGACAAGTATCAAAGAACAAGCATTGGACATTATAGACATACATTGGTTCATGTTGCATATAAAGGAACTTACAGCGTCAGTGTCAATATGTACAGTATATACATACAAGTCAAATAAGTATATCTCTTAACATCAGCACAAAATCAATATGCGGTAGATAAAAGGGGGGGAAATAAAGATGAGATCAAATCAGTCCGAATAATATTCGTGACTGCAGGGTTGATTGAGCCATGATTTCAAGTGATTGGAAAATGACCTGTAGGTGGTGCACTTTTGTATGTTTTCTGGGAATTTCTTCCAGTCATCAGATGCTTTTATTTGCACTACAGGTGAGAGGAAACATTTTGGATTTTGGATTTTAGGGTGAGCTTTCCCTTTAAGGGGCAGTCTGTGACAAATTGAATTTGGATAATGTCGAGATGAGGAAAACCTCTCCAACAACAGCACTTTGACTTTCTCAACAAAGTAGCAGTTAGCTGTATCTGTTGAGTGTTTAGATTTTTGCACCCTTATGCCCACATCTACAACTTTCTCTTTTTCAGAGGTGTGTGTGTTTGAGCGTGCACGTGCGCGCGCGCGCGCGCGCGCGCGCGTGTGTGTGTGTGTGTGTGTGTGTGTGTGTGTGTGTGTGTGATTGTTCCAGGCACTTCGAGTTGGCTGCTACCTCCTGACATAAGAATATTCAATCATACCCTTAAGCACAATCCAAACATTTATCATCCTGGATATTGTATAAGTTGACTGAGGGGCGGCAGCAGCTCAAACCAACCATGAAGATTCTGTCATCATCTACTCATCCTCATGTCAAATGAAACACAGATTAGTGCATACCGTATACCACACATACACACATACAGTATACCACACATACACACAGGGGCGGACTGGGATCATAATTCAGGCCGGGCATTAGATACCAAGCAGGCCAGGCCGATACGGGCCGACGCGCGTGCCGGCGTCCGAAGGGCGGCGGCGAAAAAGTTTGGGCCGTTTGAAGCCCAATTTGGGCCATTTGAAGCCAGATTTGGGCCGTTTGAGGCCCAATTTGGGTCGTTTGTAGCCAGATTTGGGCCGTTTGAAGCACAATTTGGGCCGAGTCCAATTTTACAATGAGATGCACCCACTTTAACCCTGAATAAAGTAATACAACCACTAGTAAACCAGTAGGCGGCGCCTGGCCTGCTGTTCAGTGAGTGGCCTGACTGCGGGCACCAACTTTTTTTTTTTTTTTTTACCACACATACACACATACAGTATACCACACATACACACATACCGTATACCACACATACACACATACCGTATACCACACATACACACATACAGTATACCACACATACACACATACAGTATACCACACATACACACATACCGTATACCACACATACACACATACCGTATACCACACATACACACATACAGTATACCACACATACACACATACCACACATACACACATACGGTATCCCACCACACAGGGAGCTTGCCAGCACAACTTCTTCAAAACAACTGAAGTCAGTGGGGAGCTGTTCTTTAGAATTCCAAAACAAAAACAGCCTTCAACTCAACCTCCCAGCCTCCACCAGCTTTCAACTCAACCTCCCAGCCTCCACCAGCCTTCAACTCAACCTCCCAGCCTCCACCAGCTTTCAACTCAACCTCCCAGCCTCCACCAGCTTTCAACTCAACCTCCCAGCCTCCACCAGCTTTCAACTCAACCTCCCAGCCTCCACCAGCTTTCAACTCAACCTCCCAGCCTCCACCAGCTTTCAACTCAACCTCCCAGCCTCCACCAGCTTTGTATCATTACAGTGTCGCTCATATATGCAAATTAAGAATGTTTAGCTGCCCGCCATGTTGCCTGCACCCAGAGAGCGCCCCGTTCATTTACCAGCAGAAAGTCCTCCGAGTTGTATGGCCGGGTTGTATGGCTGTTGTTCGAACTACAGACTGTACTTACTCATTTTTGTACGTCCACATCCACGTCGGAAAACAACAAAAAAGCAAATGTCCGCCAGATGACGCCACCCAGCGGGCTTTATGACGCGTTTCGTGCCACCCAGCAGGCTTTCGGTGCAGGCAACATGGAGGGAACTTAAACATTGTTCCTTTACTACACAACATTGTAATGATACAAGGCTGCAAATGGGCAGTCTTCCTTTAAGAGTTGCACTAAATGACGAGGCTTCCACTACTCTTCTCTCCTCTCTCTCCTCCACTCTTGATTCTCTTTGCCCACTCACCACTAAGCCTGCCCGATCTTCTCCCCCTTCTCCTTGGCTGACTGAATCTCTGCGAACTTATCGAACTGAGCTTCGGTCAGCTGAGAGAAAATGGAGAAAATCACATCTCCCTGAAGATCTCTCTTCCTACCACCTTATCCACTCAAACTTCACTGATGCTGTCTCTAAAGCAAAAACCTCCTTCTTCATCTCTGAAATCCAGTCCTCTGCATCCAATCCCAGTAAACTGTTCGCCACCTTCTCCACGCTCCTCAACCCTCCCTCCCCTCCCCCTCCCTCCTCCCTCTCTGCTGATGATTTTGTAACCTTCTTTACAAAAAAGGTGGACGACATCAGCTCCTCCTTCCATCCTCCAGCCACCCCCACTAACACTCTCCTCAGCCCCCTGCCCCTGGATTTGCTTCCTTCTCTCCTCTCTCTCCTGATGAAGTGCTTAAACTCATCAGCTCAAACCGAGCCACTTACTGCCCCCTCGATCCTATCCCTTCCTCTCTCCTCCAAACCATCTCACCTAACATATCTCCCTTCCTCACTACCTTCATTAACTCCTCTCTGTCCTCTGGTCTTGTCCCCCCTGCTCTAAAGACTGCAAGAGTCAAGCCTCTGCTTAAGAAACCCTCCCTTGACCCTACTGCTATTCACAACTACAGACCTGTCTCTCTTCTCTCATTCCTTTCCAAAACCCTCGAACGAGCAGCGTCCGAACAACTTTCTCTCTATCTCTCCCAAAATGACCTCCTGGACCCTCTGCAGTCCGGTTTCAAGGCCTCTCACTCCACTGAGACAGCTCTTCTTGCTGTCACAGAGGCCCTTCACACTGCTAAGGCCTCATCCCTCTCTTCTGTTCTTGTCCTCCTTGACCTGTCTGCTGCCTTCGATACAGTCAACCACCAAATCCTTCTTTCCACTCTGTCCGACCTCGGCATTTCAGGCTCTGCACTCTCCTGGTTTGCTTCTTACCTCTCTAACCGCTCATACCAGGTCTCATGGAGAGGGTCCCTCTCCAGATCCTGTCCTCTTACCACCGGTGTCCCCCAGGGCTCAGTCCTGGGCCCCTTACTTTTCCTTCTCTATATCAGATCTCTTGCCTATGTGATCTCTTCTCATGGCTTTTCTTATCACTGCTATGCTGATGACACCCAGCTTTTCCTTTCTTTCCCCCCCTCTGACACTCAAATTGAGGCTCGCATCTCTGCATGCCTCAAAGACATTGGCGACTGGATGTCTGCCCACCACCTCAAGCTCAACCTTGGTAAGACCGAGCTACTCTTCCTCCCAGGAAAAGACTGCCCTCTTGCAGATCTCTCCATCTCCATTGACAACACCACTGTACTCCCCTCCCAAACAGCCAAGAACCTCGGGGTGATCCTTGACAACCAGCTGTCTTGCTCTGCCAACATAGCTGCTACAGCGCGCTCCTGTAGGTTCTCTCTCTACAACATCCGCAAAATCCGTCCCTTTCTCACAAGAGAAGCGACTCAACTCCTGGTCCAGTCTCTTGTCTCCTCCCGCCTGGACTACTGCAACGTGCTTCTGGCCGGCCTACCTGCCACCGACATCCGACCGCTTCAGCTCATTCAGAACGCTGCAGCCCGTCTGATATTCAACCAACCCAAATTCTCTCACGTCACTCCCCTCTTCCAGGAGCTCCACTGGCTTCCCATCTCGGCCCGCATCAAATTCAAGACACTGGTACTGGCCTACAGGGCAGTACACCAGACAGCTCCCCGGTACCTGCAATCCATGGTCAGGTTCCAAACCTCTCACCGCTCCCTTCGCTCCTCCACCAGTGCAGGTCGCCTCGCCCCTCCTTCGCTACGGGGGCTCAAAAGTCGCTCATCCCGATCTCGACTCTTCTCGTCCCTGGCACCTCAATGGTGGAACGAGCTTCCACCTTCGGTCAGGACTGCTGAATCACTGCCGATCTTTCGGAAAAGACTAAAGACACACCTTTTCAGGCTCCATCTGGGCCCTTCTTGATCTAACCTCATCTCTCTCTTTCCTTATATTAAAAAAAACTAACCAACCTTGTACCACTAACCTAAACTTGTACCACTGTTCCTTCAGAAGCTGTAGTTGTCATAGACTGTGCTCCATAGTTGATTGTTCTATTGCAGACAAAAAATGTGTTATTGTAAGTCGCTTTGGATAAAAGCGTCTGCCAAATGACGTAATGTAATGACGGTGTTAAATAAAGGATCTTTTTGGAACTCTGGTCCCCACTGACTTCACTCAGTTGGGCTGCTATGGAGTTGTGCTACCAAGTTAGCAATCTCCCTGTGTGCTATCTGGACAAACTTCACCTGTGGTTGAACTGGCATTGGGGTGAGTAGATGATGACATAATTTTCATTTTTGTGTGAACTATTCCTTTAATGGAAGTGAAGGAGAAGTGAGTCAGAATCAGAATTATTTTATTCACCAAGGTATGTTTTTCAGATTCAAGTTATTATACTGTCAGGTGTTACCCATTCTGCCTGTTCTACGCACGTCAGATTGAGTTGTGACAGGAGTGGAGCACTGAAGCCAGAGCACTCTAGGTGCTGCTGCTTATTTATAGCTGCTGAGAGAAAGCCCAGATAATGAAGATTTGTGTTCTCCTCCTTTCTACCCTCCATGTGTCAGCGGGATTATACATTTGGTCACGGGCTTTCCCCTGGACAGCTACATATCCTTCACAGGCTTTCCCCTGGACAGTTACATATCCTTCACAGGCTTTCCCCTGGGCAGTTACATATCCTTCACAGGCTTTCCCCCGGACAGCTACATATCCTTCACAGGCTTTCCCCCGGACAGCTACATATCCTTCACAGGCTTTCACAGGCTTTCCCCTGGGCAGCTACATATCCTTCACAGGCTTTCCCCTGGGCAGCTACATATCCTTCACAGGCTTTCCCCTGGGCAGCTACATATCCTTCACAGGCTTTCCCCTGGGCAGTTACATATCCTTCACAGGCTTTCCCCTGGACAGTTACATATCCTTCACAGGCTTTCCCCTGGGCAGCTACATATCCTTCACAGGCTTTCCCCTGGGCAGTTACATATCCTTCACAGGCTTTCCCCTGGGCAGCTACATATCCTTCACAGGCTTTCCCCCGGGCAGCTACATATCCTTCACAGGCTTTCCCCCGGACAGTTACATATCCTTCACTGGCTTTCCCCCGGGCAGCTACATATCCTTCACAGGCTTTCCCCCGGGCAGCTACATATCCTTCACAGGCTTTCCCCCGGACAGCTACATATCCTTCACAGGCTTTCCCCTGGACAGTTACATATCCTTCACAGGCTTTCCCCTGGGCAGTTACATATCCTTCACAGGCTTTCCCCCGGGCAGCTACATATCCTTCACAGGCTTTCCCCCGGACAGCTACATATCCTTCACAGGCTTTCCCCTGGACAGTTACATATCCTTCACAGGCTTTCCCCTGGGCAGTTACATATCCTTCACAGGCTTTCCCCTGGGCAGCTACATATCCTTCACAGGCTTTCCCCCGGACAGCTACATATCCTTCACAGGCTTTCCCCTGGACAGTTACATATCCTTCACAGGCTTTCCCCTGGGCAGTTACATATCCTTCACAGGCTTTCCCCTGGGCAGTTACATATCCTTCACAGGCTTTCCCCTGGACAGCTACATATCCTTCACAGGCTTTCCCCTGGGCAGTTACATATCCTTCACAGGCTTTCCCCTGGACAGCTACATATCCTTCACAGGCTTTCCCCCGGACAGCTACATATCCTTCACTGGCTTTCCCCCGGACAGCTACATATCCTTCACTGGCTTTCCCCCGGACAGCTACATATCCTTCACAGGCTTTCCCCTGGACAGCTACATATCCTTCACTGGCTTTCCCCCGGACAGCTACATATCCTTCACAGGCTTTCCCCTGGGCAGCTACATATCCTTCACAGGCTTTCCCCTGGGCAGCTACATATCCTTCACAGGCTTTCCCCTGGACAGTTACATATCCTTCACAGGCTTTCCCCTGGGCAGCTACATATCCTTCACAGGCTTTCCCCTGGACAGCTACATATCCTTCACAGGCTTTCTCCTGGACAGCTACATATCCTTCACTCGCTTTCCCCTGGACAGCTACATATCCTTCACAGGCTTTCCCCTGGGCAGCTACATATCCTTCACAGGCCCCTGGGCAGCTACATATCCTTCACAGGCTTTCCCCTGGGCAGCTACATATCCTTCACAG
>NW_028150744.1:0-10000 GCF_964638095.1 Poromitra crassiceps | reverse complement strand
TTATTAGAAATAATGTACAGTGGTCACCCACTTCAAATACCTGGGAACTGTAAGAGACAAGAAACTCACTCATTTCAGGACATCTACAAGAAAGCAAGACAGCGCCTCGCTCTTCTCAGGAAACTAAGGAGCTTCAACACCAGCCAGCGCCCCCGGTCCATGGTCCACAAATCACTAACTGAGAGTGTTCTTACATTTCACATCATCTCAACTTATGGGAACCTCACGGTAAAACAAAAAACAAACTGACATAGAATGTGAATCAGTCCAGTAAGATCATCATCGGACAAAAACAACTCGAACTCCAGCTAATTTTAATTTATTTATCCTGGTTTCTGCTCCACCCTCTGCCGATCAGGGGGAGAGCCAAAACTGGCTCCATGCTTCCTCTGAGACATGGGCAGTTAGCCAGCCGCTTCTTTTCACCTGACAGGGGAAGCTTCACCGGTAGGACATAGCACGTGGGAGGATCACGCTATTCCAACGAGTTCCCCTCCCTCCGAACAGGCACCACTTCAGCGACCAGGATATTGCATGTTTTGGTGAAGGGGGTTCCTATATGAAGGAAACCCCCCGGGAGGCACGGGGAGAACATGCAAACTCCACACAGAAAGGCCCTTTTGACAACCCCACCCAGGCGGCGGGCACTCGAGGACAACGGACGAAATGAACGCAGAGTACGGACAGAAGGCTCTGTCCGTATCCGTCTCCGTCTTTAACGTTGAGTATAATTGGGCCTTTAGTCCACATTACTGATGATTATTTATTAAAAATCCCATTGTGAAAGCACCAATAGTCATCCCTACAATATTGTTACAATATCGATATATGATCAAGAATATTGTGATATTTGATTTTGTTCACATCACCCAGCCCTAGCAGCTGTATATTTTAAGACGGGGAAGGAAACCTCTTTGCATTTTATTTTGATCACAGTCTTATTTTTGTAATAAAAGTGCTCGTGACTCTCAACATGTGGCTTTGACTTCACTGAACATTTAGCCCACTTTGTACTAGAAAGATATATATCGCGTATCGAGATATGATTTTTTGGTCCGTCTCGCCCAGCCCTACTGGTGTTTCCTCGTTGTGCAATGTGGTTTGGAAGCAGCCAGGCCTCCAGCTGGAGAGCGTAGTGATCCTCTTTATTAGAAGGGCATGTGTGTTGTTTTCCACTGGAGCAGCTTCTCCGTCTGCCTGACTGACGCAAAGCTCTTATTGGCACAAACGCCCTGCTAACTCCTGCTCTCCTCTCATCATCCTCTTCCAACATCATCTCTCATTAACATCTCGCTCACTCACCAACTCTGTGTCACGCCAACACCAAAACAAACACAAGCAGACAAGCAGGCGCACACACACACACACACACCCGCATGCACGCACACATTATTAGCAGCTGGAAGTCACACTCATTCCGCATGAATCTGGGATCTATTTGTTCCCAACTCTTCACTTAAGCAATCCCACTTATTGACAAGACATTGGAGTGTCAGCATGAGAGAGTATGATTTAATATGGCAGCTCCTGCTCATCACACAAGCTGCTGGAGTCAAATGACTTATTGTGTTCATCTATGAAACCACTGAAACTGATCCTTCATTATTTGGATTTTAAGTGATGTAGGATCAAAATGAATGTATTTTATGAAGTACTCGGCATCTTGGGCGCTCGATTCCTAGGCTCGCCCGCTGCACGGCCTCGACCCCCCTGCAGCTCACATACGCAGCTCAGCCGCTGCGTGGCCTCGCCTGTCCTATTGCCATGAGCAGCCAGCGCACAATTGCCCAACGTTGCATCACAATGTCTATTACATCATCAGTGATGTCACAATTGCCCAAACCAAAAACCACAAGTTACATCAGTGATGACGTCACAAGGCCTATGACATCATCAGTGATTTTGGTCAATAATGATGTCACTGATGATGTCACTGATGACGTCATTGACATTGTGACATCATCAGTGGGATGAAAATTTAAACAAACAAACAGTGCCCACTTGCTCCCTTTTATATAACTAGGTATCTCGCGCGCTCGATTCCTAGGCTCGCCCACTGCACGGGCTCGCCGAGCTGGCTCTGCAGCTCGCATTCGCAGCTCGGCTGCTGTGTGGCCTTGCCCGCAGCTCGGCTGTTGCATGACCTTGCCCGCAGCTCGGCTGCTGTGTGGCCTTGCCCGCAGCTCGGCTGTTGCACGACCTTGCCCGCAGCTCGGCTGCTGTGTGGCCTTGCCCGCAGCTCGGCTGTTGCACGACCTTGCCCGCAGCTCGGCTGCTGCACGGCCTTGCCTGCCCTATTGACGCGTGCACACAATGTCTCCCTCTCTCTCTCCCTCAGTCTCTCTCCATCTCCTCTCTCTCCCCCTTACTCTCCCTCTCCTCTCTCTCTCCTCCCTCAGTCTATCTGTGTGCAGACTTGCAGTCCCACACTGTGGGACACCTGCTCACCCTAACTGTAATATGCTGTTTGTTGCTCACAGTGCTGCAGACAGTGCACAGAGTGGACATTGACAATGCTCTGGCATTTCCCTGACAGTTATTACATGGACGGCAGAGTGAACAGAGTGGAGGACTTCTTAAAGACTCGTCTGCTGGACACGCTGACGGAGCAGATCACCAAGGTCATCAAGGTACTGAAACGATCAACTTCCACTCCTAAATATTTACAGTTCATCCAGTTCTGAAATGACACTTCATATTCCATTCTGAATCAAGTCAGTCCACACAACAAAATAAATGTGCAAACTGGACCCGAAAATGGTTCTTTTGGAGGGATGCTGTGTAGACAAACTGTTTCTAGTTCCACAAAGAACCTGTCAAGAACCTTTCAATGCTCCTAATTTTTGGACAGTGCCAAACCCCTCCATAGTATATATTGCAAATGAGGCTAGCAAGGAGAGATGGGAGGAGGAGAAGGTGAGAGCGCAAGTGTTGGCCCTCAGGGCAGGCCTTTTTTTTTATTTTACTTTTTTATGTTGATTTTGTTGTTGTTGATGAGACGTGTTGAAGATGTGTTGAAGTTGCTTGCGCTGAGCTGAAAGGTAGTGATGATGTCACAAAGTTGATGGATCGCTCCTGTCCTCTCATCACATCACACAGGTAGTGAACACACATGCTCCTGGTAAGAAGGTGTGGCTGGGTGGAGTGGGGCCAGCATGGTCAGGAGGCGCCAATAATCTCTCTGACACATACGCTGCTGGCTTTCTGTAAGTACTGTTACCAAACCTGTTAATCAAAAATATGTGTTTCTTCATTGATTGATTAATTGATTGATTGATTGATTTTATTTTGGATAAAGAATAACAAAATCCAAGGGATGACATGCAAAAGTGTGAACACTTATTTCCATCATGGTCCCTGGTCTTATAAATACATGACATACAGTAACACATAACATCATAATACAGAACAGTCAAGGATAAAAAAGAACAAGAACACTAGAAGGCTGTTTTCATATACAACTGCTGAAAGTGGAAAGTTTTTCTGTCCTCAAAATATGGGCATGATTTGTGACAAACACAAATAGTTTGGAAGCCAATTCTGCTCCAATATCAACGGACACAAGTGTAGAAGACGTCTCCAGTGCACAGACACTGAGAATGGACTTTACAGCGAAGTAGGAGACATTTTGTGTCCAGTAGGAAAACTTTTGAGATTAAATATATTCGTATATTCATAGATTCTCTCATTTTTAATGAGGGCGGAGTTAATTTCATTTGAAGGATTTTAACAACATAATTTTACTTTATTTGTGGGGGGAAACCATCAAACAAAGGTTAGTATTCAAAGTAGACTGTTTTATATACATCTTTTAAAAATGACTTACTTCAGGAGGTCTTTAGTCTCTCCAACGATTCAAATTTACGCTCTGCATACTACAGTACATAAATGAGTCTGTGCCACTCAGCCCCTGCTGCTGTTGAGGGCGGGTCTGGGGGGGAGGGGGGGTCAAAATTTAATGACTGACAGGTCGTAGCACCAATGAGAGTGGTTGATTTTCAAAAGTCAACAGAGTCAGGTTGGGTGGGTGTGCCTGATTGCTAAAGTCGTTACTGATTGGGGCCCGCAAGATTTTGGGGGGAACCAATCACTCGTCAGGATCCCAACAGCAGTTTGGAGCTAGAACAGTTTCCCAGACCAAGAGAGAGATCTGCAGCATACAGTAACATAAACGTAGTGTATCAGCATAAGAACTCTCATGGGTCTGCTGGCGTTGAGACTTTAGGACATCTTTAAGAACTTGAAAACTAATATTTCAATGTCCTCTGTAAATAACCTGACTTGATAACAGTGAGCTAAAAGGTCGCATACCGTAAGATAACTAGCATATTATTATAATGTGTTTCTGACTAATATTAGTCAGGAAAAAATATATATAACTTTTATTTTTAATGCATCGTGTATTTTACTGTCCTAAACTGTCACAATGGTGCCCACTGCAGCACTGCTAATTCAGGCTTCTTTGTGTACAGTATGTGCTTTGTATTGCAGGTGGGTGAACACGCTGGGTATGGCTGCTGTGCAGGGGATGGATGTTGTCTTACGTCACTCGTTCTTCGACTACGGCTACTCGCACCTCGTGGACCAGCAGTTCAACCCTCTGCCTGTGAGTCTCACCACTCTCTCCCGTTCATTTCAACAAGGGCTATAGTGCTCACCACGTGTACCTCTCAAACCCAGAGGAACTGATGTGGTTCTGATCTAGTGCTCACCACGTGTACCTCTCAAACCCAGAGGAACTGATGTGGTTCTGATCTAGTGCTCACATGTACCTCTCAAACCCAGAGGAACTGATGTGGTTCTGATCTAGTGCTCACGTGTACCTCTCAAACCCAGAGGAACTGATGTGGTTCTGATCTAGTGCTCACATGTACCTCTCGAACCCAGATGAGCTGATGTGGATCTGATCTAGTGCTCACGTGTACCTCTCAAACCCAGAGGAACTGATGTGGTTCTGATCTAGTGCTTACATGTACCTCTCGAACCCAGATGAGCTGATGTGGATCTGATCGGAACCCGGGTTACAACTAGGGCTGTCATGATTCATGTTAAGGTTCACAATTCTTATCTTCCATTCTGAATCGATTCACAACTTCCAAAAATCTATTTGTTTTTATGTTACCTTTTGTTTTAGGTTTGCCTTTGTGTGTACTGTGTTTACATTATTGCAATCAGTTAATACAACCTTTTCAAATGTAAAAACTACATCATCTTACACTTTATTCCGCTTTCATGCCATCATTTTCTACAACCGCTCTTCTTAGCACACAGCGAGCGGCCTGGTGTAGATCCTGCAACCTATGTGGTGGATCGATTTTCATTTGGGAATCGTTTTGAATCGAGAATCAATTTTGGGTCGAATCGTCGAACCCCCAGGAATCGAAATCAAATCGAAATTGTGAGATACCCAAAGAGTCACACCCCTAGTTACAACCCCTGTTAGGCTCTGGACATTTTTCTCCTGCCTGGCTCTCTGGCACCTCTCGCTCTTTCCCGTGGGAGCTATTAGCTGAGATGAAAGGCGTTTAGTGGTGTTGAGTGGCTAGATGATGCGGGGGCGAACTACCATGTAACTATAGCCCTTTGTCAGGAGCTCAGGACAGTGTCATGCCTCCCCTCGTCCCCCATCACAACTGTGTGCTTCTCTGTGTGGAGCGGTCGGCCGGTGAGAGATCTGCAACCTGAGACGTTGAGATGCACAGACATGTTAGTGAAATCTTAGAAAAACGAAGGAAAACAGGGCCGGCACTCTCAATGTCTGTTCTTCTCTCTTTTTTTTATGCACATCTTTGTCAGGCCACAACATACGCGTTTCAGCCAGAAGCCTAAGTTGTTTGTGGTGGATTGAGTGTCCTCGCATGTGGTGAGTTTGGACTAAAGTATGTTAGTGAAATCCCCTTGCAACACTGTGAAGTGGAACAGGCCAGTCCTGCGTTCCTCATGTGGACTGGACCATGCTGGAACAGGGTTTCCACCAAGTTTAGTCCACGCGATCAGCCACCTGAAATGGACACGGAATGCTAAAAGATAGCGCAGCCTAAATGAGAATTGGTTGCTAGTAGTGACTTGTCTGTTTCTTATGACACGGGCACACTACCCGAGTCGGTCATTAAAGTCATCAGTCATTTTGGGTTTCACAATATATGACTGAGCTACGACAAAGGCATCACACATTATTACTATTATTATTATTATTTCACCAGGAGAAACTCCGACTTCACAAACGCAGTCTCACACAGAGTCGCGTCTTTCAATCGTTCAGATCTGGGGGGGTTTGTCGCAGATCTGGGGGTGTTTGTCACAGATCTGGGGGGGTTTGTTGGGTCCAAAAACTGTCGCTGAGGTCTCGTATCATTTAGGGGTTCTCAACCTTTTGTAACGTCAGGCCCACTTCTGATTGTTGAAATAGTTCTCTGAGGAACACCTTCCCAGATAAATGAAAGAGGGAGAAAAAAGTCACCCGAAATTGTGCATTTTAATTAGAACTTTTTGATTTATATCATTCTTGAGCACATTTAGATATCAAAATAAATAATTATCTAATCACGCTTTTTTATTTTATTTGTATTAATCTATTTGGCAATACCACTGCGTCCGTGGCCCACTACACGGTGCTCTGAGGCCCACCAGTGGGCCACGGCCCAGTGGTTGAGAGAATAGCTGTGGAGCTGTGTTAAATGCAAACATTGTTCATTAACTGATCATTATCCTGGTTTAACTTTTTACATTATCAGCATATCCTGATGTCCCAGAATAACTGAAATACATGTGTCATAGCCCTGGGCAGGTAGCCTATGCAGAGGCATACAATGGAAGACAGTTACATGAGAAATATCTCAGAGAAACTCCTGGTTCTTCTATTATATTCAAGGTTAGAACAACATGGTCTTTGGTTATTTATGTATTTTAGATTTGGGATCAAATGTTTTAAATCATGTCTTAACATATTTAATTTGTGCTGGGAAAAATAAAAGTAAGATAAATGAAAGAGGGACCTCAACTTGGATGTTGCTTTTGCTTTACTATCAGTTGGACCAAGGTGTGAGAAGCTGCGATAAAATGCGACCGCATGCCTCGGGTCATAATAAAGATTTATCGCACACAGACTTGTGGATGTCTAAAGAGAATTGTGAGAATGTTTTAAAGTGAAGCTTGAACAGGGCTGCGTGGTTCACATTAAACACACCTAAATCACTACTCCCACACTGCAGGTTAAAGAAGATGAAATCAAGTCACATGTCTCACACGTGTTATTATAACAACTGCGAGTCTTATTATTATGACTCACATTTCTTTTATTCTTTTTACTAAGTTTTGCTAAAGAAAATAGGGAAAGAAAGAAGAAGGAAACAGCTAATAGAACACGGTTAGGCAGTGACATTTTTAACCACAAAAGTAATTTTGATCATGCAACAATCACTTCTGTGAAATATGTCAATAATCCTTCACTAAAGTCCTGGTTTATGACTCTCTAGTCATATACTAGAGTCTAGTATAGGTGCTTTCTTCTATCTCACCACACCATTGAGATCAAAAAAAACAATCAAGATGTCTTCATTTTTTCTTCCCTCTTCCCCTCCCGTTATTTTCCCGGGGAATGATGGCGTCCCGCTAGGATCACAATGCTTTTAACATGGCTGGATGTCTGAAGGCTGCACCAGCCAACCTGCTGAGAGAATTCACTCCAGGCCAGGCCAACCTGTCCTCTGCCTGGGAAATTGATGGCCTGGGAAAGTGGCCCCTTCCCCCTGCATGGATCGCTCCCCTTTGCTAGATGTTGAGCGCAGTCGAACCCCTGGCCCACTTCACCCGCTCGACCTCGTCTTATCCTTTCACTCCTCCTTCCTGGCTTCCTACCTGGCAAAGTGACCGCCTACTTCCTGCTTCAGCACTGTACCAGAGATTTTCATCCGCCATGTATTTTCCCATAGACATTTCGTAAAATGCTTATAAAAATAGTTTTACTCGGTCAAACCAAACGGTTCAGCTATATTTAGAATCGGGAGAGACCATAGAACATTTCACCCGGACCAAAACTACATCGAAAAAATATTTTCTTTAAATCCGCATTTTATTTATTTATTTTGGTCGGAGTGAAATGTTATGTGGTCTCTCCTGTTTCTAAATGTATCTGGATAGTTTGGTTTGAACAAGTAAAACTATTTTTATAAGCATCTTACGAAATGTCTATGGGAAAATAAATGGCGGATGAAAATCTCTGGTACAGTGCTGAAGCAGGAAGTAGGCGGTCACTTTGCGTGCGTCTCTATTCTCTTCTGTCCCAATCCATACAGGTCAAAGACATGTATGTTAGGGTTAATACTCCTGTATGTTAGGGTTAATACTCCTGTCAAAATCATGTATGTTTTGCTTCCCATCTCATTTCTCGGACGAATTAATGTAATTAAAATGAACATATTGCCGTGACTTAGCTACTTATTTCAGTCACTGCCCCGTTACTTAAATAAAGCATTTTAAAATTCCATAAACAAATTGATAAGAGCTAGCAAGCTAAATTTCATCTGCAATTTCCTCTCTACCATTTATTAATAACATAAGTGCACTACATTCAGTATTAAGAACCTATATCATCTACAATACTCTACAAGCCTGGCAAGATGTTACAAAGTTTTGTGGGGCTTATTATAGCAGAATATCCATGGTAGCTCCTCTATCCTCTAACCCAGACGTGCCAGCCTCAATTGGAAAAGTCCCTGTTCACAAAGTGGAAAGAATAGGGTATACATCAGTTTCTAGACCTGTTTAATGAAGGCTCTCTGACATCCTTCTTGGAATTAAGATCGGAGTTTGACATTCCAAAACAGGATTTTTGTAATTACCTACAAATCCACCACCTGATTACTAACCTTGAAAAGACAGGACGAGTACTAATGGGGTTGTCAGGCATTGAGGAGATTCTGGAGGGCGCCTCAACACTTACAGGGAAAATGTCTTTGATTTATAGAGCTCTGTTAGACCATTATAGCTCTTCCTTGACTTCACTTAAGAATGTATGGCAAAAAGATCTAGATTGTATTTTAGTGATGAGCAGTGGGATACTATGTGCCAGAATGTCTTTACTTCATAAGATAATTGAACAGAATTACAAGTTTATGCACAGAAGGTACCGTTACTCCGGTCCGTTTAAGTCAGATGTATCCTAACTCATCCTCTATGTGTAAAACATGCACAACGTCAATTATCCATTTATCCATGTCGTGGAAAAGTGAAACGCTTCTGGAATGCACTCAATGCAGTCCATCCATGATCTGACAGATCTGTCAGTCCATCCATGATCTGACAGATCTGTCAGTCCATCCATGATCTGACAGATCTGTCAGTCCATCCATGATCTGACAGATCTGTCAGTCCATCCATGATCTGACAGATCTGTCAGTCCATCCATGATCTGACAGATCTGTCAGAATCCTGGAGACTCCGCTGGACATTAATCCTGTAAGGTACCTTTTTGGTACGGACTTGGACAAGACACTAGAGCCCATCTGTCAAGAGGATCGGCATAATATCATATAGCTAAGAAATGCATCTTGCTCAGCTGGAATCATCAAAAACCTCCAACATTTAAAAAACTCTGAATGAAACATTGAGACTGGAACAGTGCACTTATGTCCTAACAAAACCTCTTATGGACCTCTGACTACTCACCTAACTTATCTTATCTTATGGACCTCTGACTGCTCACCTATCGCCTATCACTGATGACATCATCAGTGATGTCACAATGCCTCCTATGACATCAGGAATATGTTAGGGTTAATACTCCTGTCAAAGACATTTATGTTAGGCTTAATACTCCTTTCAAAGACATGTATGTTAGGGTTAATACTCCTGTCAAAGACGTGTATGTTAGGGTTAATACTCCTGTCAAAGACGTGTATGTTAGGGTTAATACTCCTGTCAAAGGCGTGTATGTTAGGGTTAATACTCCTGTCAGTGCCCCTGACCAGGCACTGGCTAAGGAGCTGGAGTTGGCCCCCGG